>NC_053441.1:12259727-12411232 GCF_007990345.1 Gossypium hirsutum | reverse complement strand
TTGCAGAAATTTAGGTTGATTAAATTCTGGAAGGATTTAGAACATTCAGTGGAAGAGTTAACGATGAAGATAAAAACCCAGGTTTTGAAGTACGAAAAAGTTGCAGGATTTTAAGATGCGACTCCATCTGTGAAGTTATTGTCAGGTTACATGGGGATCAACCGTGTCAACATTACCGGATTGAAAGCTGTCCAGGCAAATCAACGTTCAAGATTGTAGACAAGCTCGGCAGACTTATTACGGAGGTAAACTGATAACAATAGCTATAATTATTGAATGCTTTAAAAGTATTGTTGATTAAATGGTGTTATTGCATGACGATGAAACAGGTGAAAAGAAAGCAATCTAAAAGTGGAGTTAGTTTAGGAGAAGATGTATTGACAATGGTGGTGGAACCCCACGTCGATCAGTCTCTTGTAATGGGCCTTGTTGTAGTTTATAGTCTCATCAATGGTACAATGTGAAGTAGCCATTCTGACCCTTGTTCATGTACATCTTACTAATGTTTTATATATCTAAATCAAATCCAAACTACAGTGTTGTTGTGATTAAAATGTTGATAATCACTTTATCTTCTATTATTCTATCCAAATCTACCTTTTGTTTAAAATTATGTAATAATTACTAATGCTAGCGAATTATCATACTTTAATTTTAAATCTATTAATAACATAAATAATCGCCTGATTACCTTTCCTAAACAGTAAACAGGCGCATAATCAGTCTCTCTCGCTGCCTTTACCGATAAGAGAGCCTAGTTTTTTTTTTCTTAAATCTCCCTAATTTTCCTTCAAATTTCCCGGAGAAACTAACGCTTCCAAATACCAAAAAGTCATAGTAACGGCCTTAAAATACGTATCGAACAGAACACACGAATTTTATTCAATGTGGTGGAGATCGGCTTCTTTCATTCTGGACAGACAGCAACATCAAAACCGCACCGTTGCACCGAGTCCCGAATCCTTCCTCCTGTCATCTCCTCCTCCCATGGCTGATTCTCCCCTAAATCCTAAATCTAACATTTCTGCCTATTACCAGACCCGTGCCGCCCACCACGCCGTTGTAACGAGCGATTGGCTTGCTCAGGCCCAGGCGGCTGTCGGCCGTCATTCCGACGACGATGGTTCGCTGGGAGATGATAAGGGAGCTGCCCGATTGGAGGAGGAGGAGAGGAGGAGAAGAAGAAGGAAGCGGGAAGCGTTTAGTGTTAGATGAGTTCATAGCTGGGGACAGCCTGCTTTGGTGGGCTGTGGCGGCTATTCGCGCCTGCGGGCGGTTATTAGGACGAGTGGAGGCTACCTATGATGGAGCTTGAAATTGAGCTTAAAAGGTTCTGATTCGCTTAAAGTGAGTATTTTGGTTATTGTTTTCAATTTTTTTAAAATGCCTTAAGAGAGTGGCCATTGTTTTGATCATGTCTGATGGATTTAATTATATTGCGAAATTTCGTGAAATGATAAATTTTAGTTTAGCTTTGTTTGTTTGATAATTTTTAAGCTTATTATATTTATCATGCTTTTATAAATCTTTCAGTGGCATTTTTTTAATTATTTCGTCGTCCGATAGGTACATTAGGATCTTAAGAGAATTATATGTATATTTCTGTTCCTCGTGGAGGTACAGTCAACATTGATTTTATCCGTTGGCACATGAATCCGTAGACAGTTTTCACTCATAATTTCTATGTAAAGGAAGGTGTGCTTTTTGCTAGTTTTCTGTGTCTATTGTTTATCGTATTTTCAGGAGTTTAGGACGCTGAAATTTTGCAAGAGCCACAATTTTTTTTGTGTGTGTGTGTTTCTACTTCCAAAGCAATAAAATGGTAACACCAATGATGCAGTATGCTTGTCAAGGCCTAATAATTGTACATTTCTGAGTTTATTCTTGAGTTCCCCATGGACATTATGAGTTGTATTGGCACCCTAGTTTCAGAAGTATATTATAAGTTTGTGTTTCTTGATACAAAAGCATTTCTCTTTGTGATTTTTTTTACCTTTGGCAATAGGCTTAGTCCTTTAGAGTGGCTGGATAGATCTGGTACTGTTTGGCCAAAAGGATTATGCATGTGACTAGTCCGGAAGCAATTCTTTTATGCTACTTCAATTCTTAAATAATTGTTTGCTTAATCATATTGTTAATTATCCAGTTAAAGAATGCCTTTTTAGGTGTTGAGCATTATCAAGTGTTGAAGGGATGTTTTTGGGTGGCATGCCATATCTATGAGGAAGTTTTGCACACATCTGTTGCCAATACTTGTAGTTATGAGTTATTGGATGCCATTGAATTTTGTGTTAGATACATGTTATTGCTAACTCACTATGTTTTGGAGAATTTTAATGTCATGGTAATCAAAGAAGCAAAGCATTTTAATGGCATCAGCTTTTTTACAATTAAAATGTCCACAAGCTAATGTGTATGAACTTGGGATGTGGAGTTTCAGCTTATTGGGATGTGGAAACTAAATAGTAAAATGTTGAAATTGTCCCAGTTAATACCACATTACGGGTTGGTTTCCATGTTACAATACGAAATCCAATGGGAAAATTGAATGTTGCTGTCTGCTAAGTCATTTTCATTTAGTTTGCTTAATCATATTGTTAATTATCCAGTTAAAGAATGCCTTTTTAGGTGTTGAGCATTATCAGTGTTGAGGGATGTTTTGGTGGCATGCCTATTATGAGGAAGTTTTGCACACATCTGTTTGCCATACTTGTAGTTATGAGTTATTGGATCCATTGAATTTGTGTTAGATACTTTATTGCTAACTCACTATGTTTTGGAGAATTTTAATGTCATGGTAATCAAAGAAGCAAAGCATTTTAATGGATCAGCTTTTTTACAATTAAAATGTCACAAGCTAATGTGTATGAACTTGGGATGTGGAGTTCAGCTTATTGGGATGTGGAAACTAAATAGTAAAATGTTGAAATTGTCCCAGTTAATACCACATTACGGTTGGTTTCCATGTTACAATACGAAATCCAATGGGAAAATTGAATTGCTGTCTGCTAATCATTTTCATTTAGTTTGCTGTTTAAATAATGTTGCCTCACTCTCAAGCTTATGTTTGCTTTTGCCAGTCGTGGGACACAACCTCTATCTCGTTGACAGCTGGTTTGTGATCTCTTCATGTTGTATGTAACAAGAACATCAGCTTTAGAGTATGAGGACTTTAAATTCAGCTAAGTTCGCCTGATCGAACGTGCAGAGAAGTTTGGGGAAATATCTTGTAAGGTATTTCAGATAAATTGTGGCTTTTCTAGTAAATTGCTTCTCTACTGTTTCATTTCATTTTAATTATACTTGAAGCATTCCTGTTGGTTGAAAGACATTATTGCCAAACATTGTAGGCTCGCAGGATTATTGCAATGCTAAGTCAAGATTTTATTTTTGATGGTTGTACCATTTTGGTACATGGTTTCTCTAGAGTTGTTCTCGAAGTATTGAAGACAGCAGCTGAAAACAAGAAACACTTTAGAGTTCTCTGCACAGGTTTTACTTTCTATGTACCTTGTCATGTGCATGCAACTATTTCTTAACAGGATTAAACCAAATGTGCTGTCATCAAAAAAGAAGTCTAGTCATTTTATCTTTTTTTTGCAAATGTTCTACTAAAGTCATATCAGATGGCGGTGTTTTATGAAAGAGTTCACATTGTTTTAATACAGGAAGGAAGGCCAGACAGAACTGGATACGATTTTCTAATGAGCTGGCCAAGCTTGATGTTCCGTAAAGCTTTTAATAGACTCTGCTGTGGCATACACTATGGGATGAGGTGGACGTGGTACTCTTTGGAGCTGATGGAGTGGTTGAAAGTGGAGGTATCATTAACATGATGGGGACATTCCAGATTGCATTGGTGGCACATAGCATGAACAAGCCTGTTTATGTGGCTGCAGAAGCTACAAGGTAACTAAAAAGCTTCATTTCTTGCTCTTAAGTATTTGAATCCGAACAAAGAAATACGCTACATACAACGAACCTAGAAAGAAGGGTTCAGACTACCGGCTAGCATAACTCAGTTGTGAATTTCTTCTTCCTTGTAGTTTGCTCGACATTATCCTTTGGACCAAAAAGATATGAGTCCTGCGCGACGCCCCATTGATTTTGGGGTACCAATCCCATCCAAGGTTGAGGTAGAAACATCGGCTCGAGATTACACTCCTCCTCAATATCTTACTCTACTCTTTACAGATTTGGGTGTGCTTACTCCTTCCGTGATTAGTGATGAGCTCATTCAACTATATTTATAGTGAAGCTTCAATGTAACTTCTTATTCTCAATGTGAATGTCTGTATTCAATGCTTTAGAATTCATTTTGGGGCTTTTATTTTTTATGTATTTGTCTATTGTATTTTGAGCAAACAGTAAAAATTTTGTTTAATCCTTATATGTTGACAATTTTATTTGGGTTTTCTATGAAAATTAGTTTTGTACGTGTTAAGTGAAAAAAAGAAGTCTAGGTTCATCTCAGTGGTTTTTAATATCTTTTATTAATTTTTAATGATTTTAATAACTTATAATTATTAAAAAGTTTCTTTTATATTTATATTTTAATTTTTTAGTAATTATCAAAGGAATCAAGTTCAAGATGAGTCTGGATAAATAGTTGTCTAGATTTAAATGAATGTGGATAGTAGTTTATTCAGGTTCATTCTAGATATATTTTTTAAATAATTATTTTTTAAAAATGTTCTTTTGTCACGATTTTTTATTTTGCTTGAAGCCGAAATGCCATGTCAATATGCAGTCCATGTGATATGTTTTATCACTATTTTAGTCAAGTCATAAAATGTCACGTCCGTTAGTTAAGATTTCATTATTAATTTTTTAGCTACAAAGTTGATTGAAGTTGATTGATATTTTTTTTCTTATTGATGGTTTTTTTTTTTTTTACGTTATCCTATATCTTTGATTTAGACCAGAAGAAATAGTAAAGGTGTATTTAAATGATGCTCTAAAGCTGCGGGATTGATAGCATTTCTGAATATTGTAGGTCCTCTCAGACTCAAGCATGCTTTGGTTTTTTTTGAAAGAATTTAAGATCGTAGATCACCGTATCTTGAGGATGAAGGTAATGTCCATTACCTCTATAATGTGTTTATAAAATTTTAACAAAAGTTGTAGTGAGTGAGTAGATTGAAGGGGCTAGTCAAGATTGATTACACCGTAAGGGAGACGTATTATTGATAATATTTTCTTAGGGGTTGAACTTATGCATGCAATTAGGAATACAAAATAAGGGAAGGGAATTTTGGAGGAATATCAAGTTTGTCCATCAATTATAGAAAATCTTTATTTATATCTTAGTCCATTAAGTAGGAATCAATAAAAGCGGTGGTTTTCGAATATGTAAGAATCAAAAGCGTAAAGCGACCCCAAAACTCTTGGAATCTAGTTGGGATCCCTTTGTAACAAGAAAGTTTTTCCAACCCCTATTGATATATTGCAAAAATAAATGAGGACATTGGAAACCTTTATGCTTAAGGCAATGGTTGTAAGACCTTGCACCCGACCTGGTCGTTGGGTTCGAAACATGAAATGTCACATTTGTTGCCGAAGCAATTATGACTCGTTTTAATATCTAATCGACGATTCATACAAGCAAATAGGTTTCCAAAACTTAATTAAATACATTAATTAAACTCTTTTCAAATTAATGGTTAAATAACCATTTGGTCCTTTGACTAATTGTTAATTTGGTCTTCAAGCATTTTTCAATTTAAAATTCAACAGCGATTGCAATTTAACCCCTAAGCTTTAATTAATAATTTCTCGGTTAAATTAATTAACCGATCTTTAATATATTTTTTATAAACTCCATAAAATTATAATTTTATCATTTCGGACTCAGTTTACGGAAATAGAGTTTCGAAACCGTATTTTCTGACATTGACTAATGTCAGGTCGTTACAATGGTATACTCCCAATTTGCATCTCTCCCTTTATATTGATTGTCTTATGTTAAAGTCCCATGGTGTATCAATCAAAGTGCTTAGACTGGTTAGGGTAAGGAACTAAGTACTCTCCTAGTGAAAGGGAAAGATGAATTCATTTGAACACATTCATTGATATTCCTTGTGAATTCATATTGAAGTCAGTGTATGCAAGCTTAGACAACTTCCCTAAACCCTAAATTCCTTATGAATTCATATGAAGGCATAGAAACTACAGTAAACTTTGATTGGAAGTGGTTGTGGAATAGTGATATTCCTTATGAAATTGTGATTTTTCTTTAGCACTTCTTTCAAAATGTAAAACTTATTTGTCAACTATGTAAGCAGAAGGACGAGGATGTGAATCACTTTAATAAAGGTTTGTTCGCACGCTGTATAGTTTGGACTGGGTTTAGGCATTGGAATGGAAGTATAAACGTAGGCAATGTAAAGAATAGGATGTTAAGCTGAAAACAATGGAAAGGGGTAGACGATGCAACTTGTATATATAGTATCGGTGCGAAGACTATGTGGTTGATATGGAAATGCGGAATGAGGTGATATTTAAAGGTGCGAAACTTGATCTTTATAAACAAGGAATGAGGTTCAGAAATTGTCTACAACAGCTATGGAGGTATTTCAAAATAGAAGTAGTAGAAAAAGAAGTAGTTTGGTTATAAAGGATGCTCTAGTCATAGCAACTCCAGTATAGATTGGTCAGGAATGAGTAGTAGTATATTTGTTTAGTTGGCAAGAGTAAGATGGTACTACGGTAGGATATATAGTAATTGCTCTTAGAGATTTTATGGATCATGTAATAGTTTGTCCGTCTTTTACTAGTATAATCCATTCATAGTCCCACCTTGTTTTTGAGAGCTATTAATTAGAATAAAAACTTAACGTTGATTGCTGTGTTTGTTATGATTTTCACAATTGATGAGGAGGGTTTTATTGAGCAAGTGTCAAGGTACAGTGGAAGTTAGAGCCGATTAGCTTGGATGTTTGCCACTTAGTCAACAATTAAGGGTTGTGATATAATAAGACAACATCCATTATCGGAGTCTATGTACGGTTTAACCTCTTTCACAATCGATAAAAATGTTTTTTTTAATCTACCTATACAATAGAGTGCTATTTATTACTATCTATTGCATGCTTCTATCTTTTTTATAAAAAAAAATCAAAATTATAACTGATTGTGGAATTTAAATGTTAGATCAAGGAATTCCATCTCCCTGATGCCATTGAAATATGGAACATTTGACCTTTTTAGTTGTTAATTAAGTTGGAAAATGGTGAATTATACAATAATTGAAGGAAAGATTACTATATAGACAGCTTTTGTCTCTTCAATGTTCAGACAATCTAAAAATAACACTTTGTCATTTCAAAAGGTGTAGCTCTAGGGATAAGGCCATGACCATGCAAATAATATAAATTGAAAAGCAAGATTTGTCTTAATCATAAGCTTATGAAATGCTTTTAGGTTGCTTTAATTTAGATTCATATCAAAACCCCTTTTTGACTTGAGGCCCATAACCCACATTCGTCTCCCTTTTTTACACTAATATGTTGAAGTTAATAATAATAATTGCATTTGCATGTGATGTTTACCAAACCCACTTCTCTCAACCTTGTTCAAATTGTTTTTAGCATTCCATTGGGGCCTCAATGCCTCTCATTTATCCCTTGTTTATGGCAATTAAGATGCACGTAGCCGACATGCTTTATCCAAAATCAATAACACTACTCAGCTCATGGACTGGGTAAACACCCACATCCTCAGTAATTAAACCTTTATTAAAGACTAAACTTAAGGTGTTATATAGAGTAAGTGAACACGTGGAATGCCACTTTATTAATTTTTGCATTTCATTATGACTGTAGATGGGAAAGAGAGAGGGCATATAAAATAGAAAAAGTGGGGTTGGAATTGAAATCAGAAATATTGAAATAATGGAAACTTTGTTTGTGCACTGAAGAGAGTCAGATGAGTCCCCACCCAATGCCTTGGCTGTGCTGTGCTGTGCTGTGCTTCACAGAATGTGCATTTCACCACTCCCTCAACTATCCATAGATTTCAATTCATAACGCAACAAAAAAGTTTTGGTTTCATTATATTTGTATTTTTCATTATGATATCACACTGTCACTGACTTTGATTAAAGATAAAAGCAATGATCCGGATCCACTCACTTGCCTTTCTTTTTTTTTCAAAATATTACATTTCTACATTTTGATTCATTTATCAATATCTTAAAAGTGCAGATTTGTTAAGTATATTTAATTACATTTGCTGTATCAGGCTGTAGCATGACAAGGCGTAACCTATAATCTCCACGTATGTCTATCAGCTTTTAAAGAGGAAAACCAAAAAAAACTTTAAGCTACTATATGAAAGCAATTTAATTAATAGTTATCGGAAAGTGTGAGGTTTATTAGTAAATAAAAGAATTCGTTCATTCATTCGGATTATACAATTTGGGAGAAGCAATAATAAGTTTTTGTGGTTAGCTCTATCTACACAACAAATGTTTCAGTCTCAAATTAAATGAATATTATAATACGTTGATAATTAATTTTGTCACAACTCAAGCACGATTATTTGGAGTGATTGCAAGCATTTAATACGATAAGAAAATCAACCTCAAATGGTTCAAGATGGTGGAAAAAAACAACAAAAGAACCGAGCATCTACTAAACTGGAAAGGACAACGACAAAACCATCTTAAAATCATTTGTAAAAGTAAGACTACATGCATAAGCAAGATTAAGAAACGTGCTACATGAGCAGACAAAAGCTTCTAAAAACAAATATTTATTAAACAATGAAAAATTTAAAAATATAAAATTTAAGAAAACATGAGTTAAAATTGAGTTATGAAATCATTTATTATTCTAAAATATTCTTAAAACAGAAACATATCATGAGATGGACGGAGAGCTTTCCAAGAGAAATTATTGGTAATCAATAGAATTTTCATGATGACAGACATCATCATTTATCTATTACAACTTGTGAAGACAGTAAATATATCTACAAAATAGAATTGTAAACGAAAAGAGAAAAATCACATGAAATGAATGAAAAAAGAAATAAAGAAAGAATTGGTGGAAGAAAAGACGAGTAATAGGTAACGGGACTAACACCGCGGTTGGGAAAAACAAAAGTGAAGAAAAAAGGAAAAAGGGTTTTAGAAATGGTATTAATTAACATTATATATTAGTTTACCTACCAAGTGTCACGGACCAAACTTGTGTTTTCGTTACTAAATAAAAATTATGAAGAAAATTTGTATATTTTATATTGAAAGTTAATTAATAGCAAGCAAGCAAGGTGGGTGAAATATAAGGGGACTGTGAAGTCACGTTAACATAGTATATGATGACATGTAAAATGCGGGTCATTCTTAATACAATGCAACATTATTAATTACATTTTTATTTGGATCTGATTTTAATTTCTTTTTCAGAAAATACAACCATTTAGACTTATTTAATAAGATTTTGAATAAAATATAGTGATAGAAAATAATGAAATTAATTTATTTTCTTGGCAAGAAATCAATAAAATTTTGTCGGATTTATCTCAAAACGTCTATGGCATTATGAAGATTTGTCATTGTTTTTGTAGTAAGGACATTGGAATGTCGAAGTTTACCGACAAAACAACCATAGCACCACAGCACAGCAAAGCCAAACCCCACCGCCATTACTGTTTCTCCTTCTACTCACTGCTTGCCCTACTGGACTCTGCATAGTAACGGCCACACAGTTCAAATCTCTCTCCTTTTTATGTAAGTTTTTGGTCCTTCCTCACTCTCCCCACTTCTCCATTAACGGACGGTCTCAAAGCTCCAACCTTTCACCCACCAAATGGGGTTCTTTCTTTTCTTTTTCCTTTCGCTTCTCTCTTTAGCTTCTTCAGCTTCCAGAGTGGATCAGAAAACTTTCATCGTTAGAGTCCAAAACGAAGCCAAGCCTTCCGTTTTCACCACTCACAAGCACTGGTATGAATCTTCACTTTCCTCTGTTCTCTCCCCATCAACTCCTATCCAACTTCTTCACGTCTACGACAGCGTTTTCCACGGTTTCTCGGCTAAGCTTTCGCCGACTGAAGCCCTCAAGCTTCAAACGCTTCCCCATTTCATCGCCGTCATACCCGAACAAGTCCGGCACTTGCAAACCACGCGTTCTCCTCTCTTCTTAGGTCTCAAAACCACCGACAGTGCTGGCCTTTTGAAAGAATCCGACTTTGGGTCGGATCTTGTTATCGGAGTCATCGACACGGGTATTTGGCCCGAGCGTCAAAGCTTCAACGACCGTAACTTGGGTCCTATTAATTCTAAATGGAAAGGCCAATGTGTTACGACAAATGATTTCGGCTCCAATTCTTGTAATAAAAAGCTTATTGGAGCAAGGTATTTTTGCAGTGGTTACGAAGCAAGTAACGGCAAAATGAATGAGACCTCGGAGTTTCGTTCCCCACGAGACTCGGACGGCCACGGGACCCACACTGCTTCCATTGCCGCTGGAAGGTATGTGTTTCCAGCTTCTACATTAGGTTATGCTAAAGGAGTGGCTGCAGGGATGGCACCTAAGGCAAGGCTTGCAGCTTACAAAGTATGCTGGAATGCTGGTTGTTATGACTCTGATATTCTCGCCGCCTTTGATTCCGCCGTGGCTGATGGCGTTGATGTGATTTCGTTGAGTGTTGGTGGTGCTGTGGTGCCTTATTATCTTGACGCCATTGCGATTGGTGCTTACGGTGCTGCTGAGAAAGGGATTTTTGTGTCGGCCTCTGCTGGCAATGGAGGTCCTGGTGGACTGACTGTTACCAATGTGGCTCCATGGGTGGCTACCGTTGGTGCTGGGACGATTGATCGGGATTTTCCTGCTGATGTTAAGCTTGGAAATGGGAAAGTTGTGACTGGAGCCGGGGTGTACAATGGGCGGGGCTTGTCTCCGGGTCGGATGTACCCGTTGGTTTATGCCGGATCCGGTGGTGGTGATGGGTATTCTTCTTCTTTGTGTTTGGAAGGTTCTTTGGATCCCGACTTCGTGAAAGGCAAAATCGTTTTGTGTGATAGAGGGATTAATTCCAGGGCTGCCAAAGGGGAAGTTGTCAAGAAAGCTGGAGGGGTTGGAATGATTTTGGCTAATGGGGTTTTCGACGGTGAAGGCCTAGTTGTCGATTGCCATGTGTTGCCAGCTACTGCTGTTGGTGCATCAAATGCAGATGAGATTAGACAATACATTGATTCCGCATCGAAGTCCAAATCATCAGCCACTGCCACTATTCTCTTTAAAGGGACTCGGTTAGGTGTGAGGCCAGCTCCTGTTGTGGCCTCATTTTCAGCTCGAGGGCCTAATCCCGAGACCCCAGAAATTTTAAAGCCTGATGTGATTGCTCCTGGATTGAACATCCTTGCTGCCTGGCCTGATAAAGTTGGTCCTGCTGGGATTCCATCAGATAACCGAAGGACAGAGTTTAATATTCTTTCAGGCACTTCAATGGCTTGCCCTCATGTTTCAGGATTGGCTGCTTTGTTGAAGGCAGCTCATCCTGATTGGAGCCCTGCAGCCATTAAGTCTGCCCTCATGACCACTGCTTACACAGTTGATAACCGTGGGGAAACTATGGTTGATGAATCCAACGGGAATACTTCAACAGTTTTGGATTTTGGATCAGGTCATGTTCACCCCACAAAGGCTATGAATCCTGGTCTGGTTTACGATATAACTCGGATGGATTACGTGGACTTCTTGTGCAATTCAAACTATACGATTAACAACATTCAAGTGATCACCAGGAGGAATGCAGATTGCAGTGGGGCAAAAAGAGCTGGCCATGTTGGGAATCTTAATTACCCATCATTTTCTGCTGTTTTCCAACAATATGGCAAGCACACGATGTCGACACATTTCATTAGGCAAGTGACTAATGTTGGGGACCCAAATTCAGTGTACAAAGTTACAGTCAGGCCGCCTAGTGGCACACTGGTGACGGTAGAACCAAAGCAACTTGTTTTTAGGAGGGGAGGCCAGAAATTGAATTTCCTTGTAAGAGTGGAGGCCACGGCAGTGAAGCTCGCTCCTGGAAGCACTAACATGAAAAGCGGTTCAATTGTGTGGTCTGATGGGAAGCACAATGTCACTAGTCCCATAGTCGTGACAATGCAGCAACCTCTATAGTAATGAGATTGTGCTGCCGTTTTCCTTCTATAGAACTCTCTCTATATAAATATGTAATGAGACTGCTGTCGTTTTCCTTATCACAAAACGGGTGGTGCTTGCATGTAATGCAAAGGAGAAGTTATAATCTGCACAGTCTACTGGACGGTGCAGGTCTAATATATATATATATCTTTATTGTCGATCCAGAAGAAAGAATGTTTTGTAGAAATCGTGTCTTGAGAAGATGCCGAGGATAGTGTATGAAAGAAGTTTCCTTCTTTTTTCATATTTGGGACTCAATTCAGTTTTTTAGTTTGATGTAAATTTGTGTATTGCTTACGTTGGTGAATGCACGTGGGAAGTGGGGGAAGGTGCGTCTAGGTAGGTAATTGTCATGTACTGTTGCCGGTCAAAAGTAATCTAATGCATGTAAATTTTAACCGCTCTACAGAAAGGCCATCATAACAATGACAATGGTTAAGACAAAAATCATGTGGGTGGTTTTGAGCATATAGGTCTGTCTGCAGGTATTGGTGGGGCTGTAATTTGAAACCAAAGAAGATGATGAGCAAAAACGAAACATCCTTCTCAAACTGACACCGCCTTTAGCTGCTCATCATATTTCAATCATTATCAATTGAAATTAGAAAGCATTGCAGTTGAACTATTTGGGAAATTTTCTGTTTTAAATGTTATGCATTAGTGGCACGCATGGAGCAAACCAAAAATGTGGAAACAAGCAAGTGTATTTGCCAAATATAGGAAGATCAAAACCAATTACTTGGGGAAGAGTGTTTCTTCTTCTTCTTTAAACAAAGTAATAAGGTGTGTTGTTGAATTTGTCAAAATCCATGGTGTTAAATTGGCTGCACGATCTATTAGGCTGCCTTTCTAAAAGCTCACATAGTTCAGAGGATGTTCTCAACGCAATCGGGCTTTTAGAAACATCATAATTTTATATACGATTAAAATGAAAAAATTATACGGATGCAACTCAAATACACTAATGAATGGTGAGACCTATCAAAATAGAAACCGATCACCTTAGATGGTGGAGGTATAACCATGACCGGATGCCTGAAACAGTCAACAAGTACAAAACAAGGTCCACACTCACATCCGTTAATTTAGAAATTTAAATTTTATAAAAATCATAATCTGTAATCGTGATGTCTGAGTTTTCACAATAACAATGGATGGGGAAGATTTTGAACCAGACTTAGCATTATAGTTATAAAGTAGGCTGCTTAATGTAAAACCAACAGAGCCTACATTGCTCCAATATCCCAATGATTGAATGCCTCTTGGAACGTAAATAATTGAATCCACCATATCACTTTACATCTAAATTGGGCCAAATCCAAGCGGTTGGCTATTTTTCTAATCTTCATATCTATTCTTTTTCAAATGATACCTAGATTACTTTTTTTTTCTTTAAGTCGGTATTTTCGTGAATTAAATCTATTCCTTTTAAAAAGATTAACCAATAAACTGATATTTAAATTATACATTTTTTTCTTATTTGGTACCTAAATATTTTTTTATCATAATTGGTACCTAAATTATTTTTTCTAAATTGATACTTTTATTAATTCAATCGATTGTTGCTTATAAGACTTTTTTTTAAAAAATAATCAAATAAAATTGACATGTAGCAAACAAGACAAAAAATATTATTTTCTCTTAGATTTTTTTTTTTTGTTTCTTCAAAACTAGACTGATGGTCAAACCAGTCAGGCCACCAATTCCCGACTTGATCTGTTCACTCAATTTAATCAAATAAATTATATAAAAATTCATAAAAATAAAAATAAATATTTAAAAAAATAGAAAAATCGGTTCAACTGATTTTTTAAGTTTGGTTCAATCAGTCTACACTGGTTCGCAAGTCAATCAGTGAGGCAAGAATTTTTCTCAACGAATATAACATTTTGATGAAAAATGAATAATGGAAGAATAATTAAAGTACCAACTTGGGAAAAAAATATAATCTAAGTACTAATTTGTGAGTTAAGACATTTTTAAAATAGATTTAACGGTCTGACTAACAATTGAACTAACAGATGTATCAACTTGAAAAAATTAGTTAAGTGCTACTTGTGACAAAAAAAGTTTAGATACAACTATTGACGATAAATACCATAATTTTAACCCAAAAAAGAAGAGAAAAGTCTAATTTATGATTTAAAAATGTATCCAATAAATATAAATTCAAATTTATCAAATAAACATCAGTGAAAAGGCTTGGAATGGTGTAGTTTTCCGCTTCTCATCAATTGGACTTGGGGAAATCGCTTTGAAAACAGCAACGAAAGTTGCATCATACCATGCATTTTTGTCTGTTTAAGTAGATATTTTCCTCGTATATATCAACACTTTGGTGTTGCAAAGCCGCCTGACGGCCGATCCTTTTGCCCAATTACCGTAAAAGAGTTTGAAGAAAACAAGTTGAATGCAAATTCTAGAGCTTGGTTTAATCAGTCAAGCGGGTATATATTTAGCAACGCATGGCAACTTTTTTTTATTTAATATTAATATTTATTCATTTTATATATATATTTGAAGCTTTTAGAATTAGGATTAAATTGAGAATATTTATAAATTTTAAAAATTAATTCTTTAAAATTACGACTAAATTAATATAATATGTAAAAATTTAAAACTAAATTTATTACTACATCGATTTTCTTTAATAGTCACGTCAACTTACCATTTGTGATTTTAATAAAAGTGATCAAAATAATTAAATTATGTAATGTGTGTGTTTAAATTATAAAATTTTATTTTAAGTGTCTAAAATAAAAGTTTTTAATAGTTGAGTGATTATTTATATAGTTTATTTATAATTAAACTATGTTGTCGAAAAAGTTTGTAAAAATATATAATTTTAAATTTAAATGAATACTAGTTTTAAAAGTTGTGTTTGAAACTATTTAATCTTCTATAAGAAAAATGGGATACATTAAATAACACAAATACTCTATAATTAATAATTTATAGAAAAAATAGTTTTGAGCTCTGAATTTGTGTCGGTTAATTCGTTGATACTAAACTGAATCAAAAGCTTAAAAATATTTAGAGTGCACTCATTTAATAAAATTCATATTTATGGAAGCAACAATGGGAACGAAACTAAAACCCGTAGTTTGACATGTGAAGAAGATTCAGCAGTCTTATCCATCCAGATGTTTAGATAAGATCAAAGGGAATACTAATGTTTCCCCAGTATCTCTCATGTCGTCATGCCAAGAGACAGCTCCAAAAGCGATACCCACCCTGGTCTGGTCCTACCTAAAACACCAAAAAACAAATTGATGAAGTCATTTCTTTAGCTGTCGATTGGTCATCACTCGACTCTAATTGGCGAGTCCTAGCTTCAATTTCAATGCTCTCCTCCAACCTATTATTTTCATCACCGAAGCTTTGCTTTGCTGCAACTTGGGTTTTAATTCATTGTATCATTAATCAAGAATAAAATATGGGTCACGTGTTGGTTATGTACTTTTTTCTTTAACCAATATTAACAATACTTCTTTTGTTAAAGTGAAGCATTAGGTAACAAGCTTTGCTCAAACTATTCCTTTCAGCTTTTTAATTAAGGTTGTTAATTGGATTAAGTTACTTGGTAGATAAACGAAGAGGAAGACTTCATGGCTATTAAGCCTTTTGAAAGGTCACTCCTAATTATGACTAGTCTGTTAATTAATAATAAAGAATTGAAACAACTTGTGTTCAGTGGCTGAACCCTTTCTTTCGACATGAAGAAGGAAAATATTGTTTTGTTGAGAAAATAATATCAATTAGCAATAAGGATGAGAAAAATAAGATGTTGATTACGGATAATATATAATCGGGTCGGACGATAACAAATATTGAATTACAACTGCGGTATGATGAAAAGATTTTGTTTTTTTGTAGAATTTAATTGGTTGATATAGAAATGAGGGTGCTTATTTTGCAAAATAGAAACTATGGGCTAAAATACTACAGTTTCAATCACAAAATCAAAAGTGTGTAAAAGATAAAGATGAACACTGAGATTCCTTATGCAATTTAACCTCAATTTAGCAGGGCCTTACCTAGAACAATGATTCACTATCTTTCTCTTAGTATAATCAATTATTTAAGTTTTAACACGGTCTAAACTTAGCGACTTCACCATTGTATAAAGATTAGACCAATCTCCCACTAAGCTTCCCCCTCGAAAGCTTAGTTTTGCAACTCAAGAGACTCTTGGTTGCTTACAAAAATAATACGCACATATGCATTCCTAACTTGAATAAATTTGTGCTCTTTCAAATTTTAGGTCTCTTGGTTACTCTCTATATTCACATCAACCTAAACAAAACTTAAGTTTATATACTACTTAAGTTTTACTTACATAAGAGTTATAATCTAATCAATTTTCTATAAAGTAAAGCTAAAATCAGCATAAGATAATATTTTCATAAGAGTCCTGATGTGATCCAATGTTTTCAACTATAAAAAGTGATTTTACTAGTTCAGCAAGTGACTTAACTTAATCCGCAAGAAATCAATTTTCAAGTCTTCAATTTCAACTCAATTGGTCTTCATGTTAGGGGGTTCTAATTTGTCCAAATAATTCCACAACATGTAGTTCAATACTTTTTTTTTTCTAAAATCTGTTAACTTTGAAAAATAGGCAAGCTTGGCAATGAAACATTGCCTGAAGTTGTGGCCACTGGTTCAGCCACAGAAACAGCCTCATAATTAACCTTGCCTTCAAATGTGTCGACAATCTTCCCCTTTGACAATTTTTGAACAATACATATACAGGGAAAATAAAACATCACAATCACATATTTCCCTCTAAGTAACTCTCCCTTCGCAAAAACAATCTTTAATTATTAAAATAAGTATTAAGTACAAACTTGTTAATGTGATCCAAAACATGTAAGGGTAGGTGTATGAGATTATTGGACTGAGTGAACATTTGAACAGACAAAAGAAGAATCATCATACCAAATTAACGAGAATTGAAACCCTAAGTTTGTGGTTATTGGATACCTACAATCTTTGACTTTTCAAAGATGAATAGTGGCAGAAAGTTGGCACCGAAAGGCACCGAAAGTAGAAAGTAAGATTGGTTGGCATGAGATAATTGCAATTTTGGTCCCTAATTGTATAGGGACATTGCAAGTTGATCCTTAAACCTCAACTATAAATAGGCCTAACCATTTCTTACTTTCTTCATCCCACACTTGCCATTCTCTACTTAAGGCAATTGTTCTCTCTCCCTATTTGTAAACTTTCACTTGTATTTTTGGAGTGAAATATATTTGGTAGTGCCCGAGGACGTAGGCAAAATTTGTTGAACCTCGTTAAAATTCTAGTGTTCTTAATTTTTGTTCTGCATATTTTGCAAGTGTCATTGTAGTGATTTATTGTGCTATTAAATTACGATAGAGGGATATTCTAGCTAGGAAAGATCTGGTATGTAAGCGATCCTCGTGATCCACCTCTCTTTCCTGGGAATTGAACTTAGTGTGATTTTCAGTACAATAATTTTGCTCTTTCACACGCTTCCGCGCAACAATTGGTACCAGAGCCAGGTTCGTACTTGGGGAATACGACCGTTTACAGTACTATTCACGTATACATCACTATTCACGTATATAGTACTATTCACGTATACGGCACTATTCACGTATATAGTACTATTCACGTATACGGCACTATTCACGTATACGGTACTGTTCACGTATACAGTAGTTGGGATTGAGGAGAAAAATGGCAGCAGCATCGTCATCAGCAAGGACTACTGTGACAAATGCAAAATTTGAAGTAGAGAAATTTGACGGTACCAATAATTTTGGTATGTGGCAGTGTGAGATCCTAGATGTCTTATGTCAGCAAGAGCTGGATATAGCCCTTGAAGAAAAACCTGACAAGATGGATGACAAGGAGTGGGCCAAGATCAATAGACAGGCGTGTGGTACAATCCGCCTATGTTTGGCCAAAGAGCAGAAGTACTCCGTCATGAGGGAGACATCAGCGAAGAAGCTGTGGGATACATTGGAAGAAAAGTTTCTAACGAAAAGTCTTGAAAATAGGCTTTATATGAAAAAGAAACTTTTTCGGTTCACGTATGCACCTGGTATGTCGATGAATGACCATGTGAACTCATTCAATAAAATTTTAGCAGACTTGCTAAATTTGGATGAGAAATTTGAAGATGAAGACAAGGCATTATTGTTGTTGAATTCCCTTCCTGATGAATATGATCATCTTACCACCACATTACTTCATGGGAAAGATTCAATCACATTTGATGCAGTCTGTAGTGTGTTGTATAGATCTGAGACTCGAAAGAAAGATAAAAGAGATCACAGAGATACAACTGCAGAAGTCTTAACAGTAAGAGGTCGTTCACACAGCAGCAAACCTGGTAGAAGGGGTAAGTCCAAAGGGAGACCCGCCAAAGATGAATGTGCCTTTTGTCGTGAGAAAGGGCATTGGAAAAAGAATTGTCCTAAGTTACAAAAGGGCAAGTCTATTTCTAATGCATGTGTAGCGGAGCATGATGATGAGTCAGACTTTAGCTTGGTTGGTATGGCAATGGCATGTCAAACGGATGAGTGGATATTGGATTCGGGATGTACTTACCATATGTGTCCTAATAAGGACTGGTTTTCTAGTCTTGAAGAACTAGAAGGTAGAGTTGTTTTTATGGGCAATGATAGTGCCTGTAAGATAATGGGTGTAGGTACAATCAAATTGAAGAACCATGACGGCTCAATCCAAGTTCTGACAGATGTTCGCTATGTACCCAGCTTGAAGAAAATCTCATCTCATTAGGGGCCCTAGAATCTAAAGGGCTCACAATCACTTTAAGAGATGGATTACTAAAGGTAGTAGCTGGGGTATTGACGGTGATGAAAGGCACTAGAAGAAATAACTTGTACTATTTAAATGGAAGTACAGTTATTGGATCAACATCAACAGCTTCTGCGAAAGATGCAGATTCAGAGGCTACCAGGTTATGGCATAGGCGATTGGGACATGTTGGTGAAAAAACTTTGCAGACTTTGGCGAAGCAAGGCTTGTTGAAAGGTGCAAATTCTTGCAAATTGGAATTCTGTGAACATTGTGTTCTGGGCAAGCAGACGAGGGTAAAATTTGGTTCAGCAATTCACAATACGAAAGGAATTCTGGACTATGTTCACAGTGATGTGTGGGGACCTACCAAAGTGGCTTCTTTGGGAGGTATGCACTATTTTGTCACTTTTCTTGATGATTATTCAAGAAAAGTATGGGTGTATCTAATGAAAAGAAAAAATGAAGTTTTGGATGCATTTCTGAAGTGGAAGAAGATAGTGGAGACTCAGACAGGTCGAAAGGTCAAACGACTTCGATCAGATAATGGTACTGAGTACAAAAATGATCTATTTCTACAAGTATGTCAAGATGAGGGCATTGTGCGACACTTCACTGTTCGAGATACACCACAGCAGAATGGGGTGGCAGAACGCATGAATCGGACTATACTGGAGAAAGTTCGATGTATGTTGTCCAATGCTGGATTGGGCAAGGAATTTTGGGCTGAGGCAGTTACATATGCGTGCCATCTAATTAACCGATTGCCATCAGCTGCAATAAATGGAAAAACTCCTATGGAGATGTGGACTGGTAAACCTGTTACTGATTATGATTCTTTACATGTTTTTGGTTCCACTGCATATTATCATGTAAAAGAATCTAAGTTAGACCCAAGAGCAAAGAAAGCATTATTCATGGGTATAATTGGTGGTGTAAAAGGATACCGTCTCTGGTGTCCTGATACAAGGAAGATTGTTTTCAGTAGAGATGTAACCATGATGAAGAACGAGGATTCACAAAAGGATGACAAAACCAGTAGTACTTTGCAGCAGGTGGAGTTTGAAAAGGTTAATGATGATCCAGCTAATATTGAAAGAACAAATGATGAAGAAGTTTCGACCCAAGAACTTCTACAGCAACAAGATTCAATTGCATATAGGAGGCCAAGAAGAGAGATTCGTAAGCCTGTTCGCTTTGACGATATGGTGGCCTATGCACTTCCAATTGCAGATGATGATGTTCCTTCCACTTACACAGAAGCAATAAGTAACTCTGATGGTGTAAAGTGGAAGCAAGCTATGAATGAAGAAATGCAGTCTCTTCATAAAAATAGGACTTGGGAGTTGGTGAGACTGCCCAAGGGAAAGAAGGCAATTGGATGCAAATGGGTATATGCAAAGAAGGAAGGATTTCCTGGTAAAAATGAAATTCGATACAAGGCTAGATTGGTAGCAAAGGGTTACACTCAGAAAGAAGGAATAGACTACAATGAAGTGTTTTCTCCAGTTGTGAAGCATTCGTCTATTCGGATTTTGCTAGCCTTGGTTGCGCAATAGGATCTTGAACTAGTTCAGCTTGATGTGAAGACCGCGTTTTTACACGGTGATTTGGAAGAGGAAATCTATATGACTCAGCTAGATGGATTCAAGGTTGCTGGAAAAGAAAATTGGGTTTGCAAACTGACAAAGTCGCTTTATGGATTGAAGCAATCTCTGAGGCAGTGGTACAAGCGATTTGATCAGTTCATGAAAGGGCAAAGGTACACAAGAAGTAAATTTGATCATTGCGTGTATTTTCAGAAGCTACAAGAAGGAACTTTCATATACTTGCTCTTATATGTTGATGATATGCTAATAGCATCTAAGAGCAAAGTTGAGATTGAAAGATTGAAGACTCAACTCAATCTCGAGTTTGAGATGAAAGATCTAGGAGAAGCTAAAAAGATTCTCGGCATGGAAATATGTAGAGATAGAGCTCATGGCAGAGTTAGCTTGTCTCAGAAGCAGTATTTGAAGAAAGTACTACAGCAGTTTGGCATGAACGAGCAGACCAAACCTGTAAGTACCCCGTTGGCTTATCATTTCAAGCTTTCTGCACAACTATCTCCTTCGACGAATACGGAACGAGAATACATGTTGCAAGTTCCGTATTCTAATGCAGTGGGTAGCTTGATGTATGCAATGGTGTGTACAAGACCCGACATTTCACAGGCAGTTAGTATAGTGAGCAGGTATATGCATAATCCTGGAAAAGGACATTGGCAAGCTGTGAAATGGATTCTACGGTATATTCAGAAGACCGTGGATGTTGGATTACTGTTCAAGCAGGATAATACACTTGGTAAAGGTGTTATTGGGTACGTTAATTCTGACTATGCCGGTGATTTGGACAAGCGAAGATCAACCACCGGTTATGTGTTTACACTTGCTGGAGGACCAATAAGTTGGAAGTCTACACTACAGTCTACAGTTGCATTGTCAACCACAGAAGCCGAATACATGGCTGTAACAGAGGCTGTAAAGGAGGCTATTTGGTTACAAGGTATGGCTAAAACCTTGGGGTTGGTTCAGGAGCATATTAACGTGTATTGTGATAGTCAAAGTGCTATTCATTTAGCAAAGAATCAAGTCTATCATGCACGTACAAAACATATCGACGTACGATTCCATTTTGTGCGGGAAATTATTGAAGAGGGGAAAATTTGTCTTCAGAAGATCAAGACTGCAGATAATCCCGCAGATATGATGACCAAGGTGGTAACAACAACCAAGTTCGAACATTGTTTGAACTTGATCAATATCCTGCAAGTTTAACAGTTGAAGAAGGCACTATCAAGTATTGTTGTCAAAGGTAGAAAGAATTGTGTGAAGATAAGATTATCCTAATCAAATCTTCAAGGTGGAGATTATTGGATACCTACAATCTTTGACTTTTCAAAGATGAATAGTGGCAGAAAGTTGGCACCGAAAGGCACCGAAAGTAGAAAGTAAGATTAGTTGGCATGGGATAATTGCAATTTTGGTCCCTAATTGTATAGGGACATTGCAAGTTGATCCTTAAACCTCAACTATAAATAGGCCTAACCATTTCTTACTTTCTTCATCCCACACTTGCCATTCTCTACTTAAGGCAATTGTTCTCTCTCCCTATTTGTAAACTTTCACTTGTATTTTTGGAGTGAAATATATTTGGTAGTGCCCGAGGACGTAGGCAAAATTTGCTGAACCTCGTTAAAATTCTAGTGTTCTTTATTTTTGTTCTGCATATTTTGCAAGTGTCATTGTAGTGATTTATTGTGCTATTAAATTACGATAGAGGGATATTCTGGCTAGGAAAGATCTGGTATGTAAGCGATCCTCGTGATCCACCTCTCTTTCCTGGGAATTGAACTTAGTGTGATTTTTCAGTACAATAATTTTACTCTTTCACACGCTTCCGCGCAACAGTGGTTATTGTTGTCCCAAAAACCATCATACCACCACCACCACCACCACCACCATCACCATACGACCACAACATTACTCCCTTTTTGTTCAATTATTGTAAAAGGATCACTGAAATTGCCTGGCTAAAATATCTAGCTTCATGGCCAATAGTTTGTTGTTGCGAGCTTTGAGGTCTTTGATCTACCTCTCATTGGCAGCAATCACATCAGAAAGCAAATTGAGGATCCTTTGAACAATAACAATTGATATGCTTGAAGAACGAGAAAATGTGTCAATATTTACGCCAACGGTTTCAAGCACTGTTGTGTCTTTAGTAGAGGCTTCTTCCTCTTCCACATTCCCAAGGTCTAAGGGAGCATTTTTGCTTTTAATCACTTCTATGAGAACTTCAACTTAGGAGGTAACTTCTCATACTTCTTAGTAGACTTAACAATTTTGTTATTTTGCAAAAACATGATTTGAAATATGAGATATGGATAAGGGAAACTAAGCTTACTATAAACCTTCTCAGCATGTTGATATATCTTAGTAAAGATCAAGTCTCCAACATCGAATTGGATTCCAACTCCCACCTTCTTCAATAGGGCAATTATCTTCTTTGTCATATTATGCCTTTGACTATTGGGAAGCCAATTCCTCGTGGCTTTGGCATAGAGGGCAACATAGGTTGGTTCCAGGGTAGAATAGTGAAGTTTGGAACCAACAAGTCATGTGAGATGGACACCATTTGTAATCTGGGCAGCAATAGGTTAGGACATTAACATGATTTCTCGAACGGCGTTAAGACTCGGTTGATGAGTGACATCAACTCGATAAATGACTTTATAAATAGTATAAATTATTAAAATAATACTAAAAATCTTATCACATATGTATACAAATAGAAAATAAAAAATCTAAATACAAATGAAATATTTTATTTTTAATAATAGATTATAAAAAATTGATCCAAATTTTTTGTTTCTATATTTCAAAACTATATATTTTAATTAAAATAATATAAAATCGATCATTGTTAAAAGGAACTGAACGGATAAATTCCAAAATTCTTATCCAAAGCTTGAACCTTCAACAAGTGGATTCTTTTCTTTTCTTTTAAGTTTTGGATTCCCGTATGTTATTATTATTATTATTTTATTTAGTCATTTTCTTTTTATTTGAATACATTATTATTAAGATTGATATTAAAGTTAATGAAATTTATCTTGTTTACGACAAATATTTATTATTATTTTCTTAAATTACATGATTCAATTCATAAGAAATTTCATTTTTAAAATTTTTGGAAACTCTTAGATTATATGCAAGATAAAAAGGTTTCACCAACGAAGTTGCTGATTCATTAGGTTTTTCTTTTAGACTATATATTTTTATGTTAAATAAGAAATTTAAAACGTTAAATAATAAAAGTTTAAACACGTGTCTGCATAAATAGAGTAGAAGAGGGGCACGTGATTTTTATTCATGACTTTGGATCTTAAGTAGTTAAGTTCAAGACATTTTTTATAATTTCATAATTGAATTGATAGTTTAGTTAAAATGATATAAATATAATATATATAATTGAGTCGGACACTAATTAAGAGCGAGTGTTTAAATATAATATATATAGATATAAATATTTTAATATTATTTATTTTTAAATTTAACTTTTCTTGTCGATAAAAAAAATATTCTTACCATTTTACTTTTCTCTTCATTGAATTTTTCATCTTTTCAAAAAAAAAAAAAAACAATCACATTAAACAAAGCCATAAATTATAAATACTATGAAAAGTATTGCATGATATTTGTGACATCATTCTCGTTAAATACATTATAATTTCATATCACGTTGAAATGATTAAAATTAGATCATGAATTCAAATGAAATACTGATATAGTCAAATCTGGTGTCGAAAATTCTATAGGTAGAGTGTAAATCAGAAGCTTCTCAAGACAACTAAATTTTTGATAATTGAAAGAGAGAATGGATCGAATTTAAAATTGTCATGTTTATTACATATGCATCTGATGGTAATTAATTTAAATATCATACAATAAATAACAAAATTAAAATTAAAGTAGTAAGTTGAAAAAAATGCATATGCACTCCAATTACATTTCAATTTGTAGAATCATGCTTTTATAAATAAAATAAAATACAATAACATTAGATTAGAAAATGGTTAATTATATAAATATTTAGGATTAGATGTGAGAAACGTAGAAACCCAGATTGTAATTGTTTTGTAATTTTCAAAAGGCTAGTGAAATAATTACCACATTCCCAGTCCCACCAGTTTTAAAATATGAAATTTACCTGCTCCTTAAGACTAGAGGATTAATCCAAATAAATAAAGGAAAAGTCATGTTTTTGCAACTGCAGCCCCCCTTTGACTACCACATCTCACCAAAATTTTCCTTCATCTGCTTTTATGGATATTATAATTTTCTATTTTCTTTATCCATTATTTATTCATACAGTCGCTTTAAATATCCGATGTTCAAATATCAGCCATTACTAAATTCTTTTTATTTATTTGCATATTATATATCGAAAAATAATTTCTAGAAAATGACATATTTTTCTAGAAAAATTAATATTTTCTAATGTTTGAATGAATCTGTGTAAAATATTTTCTATTATTTGCAGATTTCTTGAAAATATTTCATAAAATTTGTTTTCAACGAAGCAAACATTCATTTGAAATTTATGATAAAGAGTTTAAATGAAGTAGTGAATTGATTACAAAGTGACGTTAAGGTGAAATTGTAGTAAATAATGAATCTTCATTATGTTAAAGATTAAATTGTAAACTTTGTGAAATTTATAATTGAAACAAGAGAAGTGATATGCATGAAAATTTGTTATGTGAAATAAGATATTATAATGAGTTATTTGATTAAAGTGCTTATATGATGAAAAATAAATTACATGGCAGTAGGGACTAAATTGAAAATTGTACAAAAGTTTAAGTGTGAAACAATTTAATATGTGAATAATGAAATTATGCTAAAAAGTTTAATAAATGTGTTATATATGAGATGACGAAGTATGCATAAAGTATTGTAAAAGTGAATTTGTGAAAAAATATGAAATTTTTATGATGATAAGGACTAAATTGTTAAACTTGAGAAAATATGTGGATGGAAAATAGAAGTGAAATACGTAGAAATTTGATATGTGAAACAAGATATTGAGATAAATTATGTGATCAAAGTGTAACAAGAAAGAAAATTGATTTAATATGATTAATTAGTGAATATTGAACTTTTATGACAAAAATGGACTAAATTGAAAAGTTATGAAAATTTATAAGAAAATATTTGATAAGTGAAGAATGTAATAGAGAAAGTAACATTGCGGTGTTTTGGCCTGATGTTCGAGTTGGGATGGGGGTATTACAATGAACAGAGCCTTATCAGTTTGGAAAATATCTTACGAATTTTTTTTTGATAAGATATTTTATAAGAATATTAGGGTAATTTTACGTTGAGTAAAAAACTTTTTACATGAAATAAACATAGAAAAAAGCAGAGAATATTTTTCGTAAAATTTTTTATATTAAAACAAATGGAGTTTAAATAACATGTAATAACTGAATTTCTCTTTTTTTTTTTATTTTATTTAAATTTTGTTCTTAAAAGTTGATTGTGGGTTTGGCTGTTGTTGATTAAGTTAAATAATTAATTGATAATGACAAATAGTTGTTTCTTGCATTTTGTTGGTTCCTCGAGGGTAGTAATTTGACGGCTGAATCTGTGGGCTGCCTTGGTTGTCAAGTAAATATAATATGGGATTTGGGACCTATACTTGTCCTAAAAAGGGATGCCGTTTTATTTTTGTTGGTTAATTTTATATTTACTCCGCTGGCCAATAAAACCTTAATTGGAGGATTCTTTTTTCTGGCAGAAAATGGAATTTTTTTTACTTGAATATAGTATTTTTAAAATAAATTTCTATATAAAAGTTACTTTTTAAAATAAGTTTTCTTTTTCATATTTGTTGGTGTCTAGATTTACGTTGGATAAAAAATATTTTTTTTGATCTAAACATCCATGAATATGAAAAAAGTTTTAGGATTTGTTGAAAAATTTTATACTTTGTTGTTACATATAAAAATTTGATATGAAAAAAGAAAAACTTAGCTCTTATAAATGTTGAATTCATACACTTTGTTAGCTATAAGATTGGCACCTATAAATGTCTAAATTTATTAATCATTACCTAATAATTACTTTGATTTTAATGGGACAGTAAAATTTTGTGGCACAAGACAAACAGCTCAACACCCATTGTCGATGTAGTCTTTCCAAGAAAAAAAAATCTGCTTATAATTGGAGTGTTAGTTGTAACTTGTAAGTTGGCGATTGAAGTTATGAGTAAGGATTTGTTCGAATGGAAATACAAAGTTTTGAGTTATAGTTAAACAAAAATCTCTAAACTAAATTAATATTGTTTTTATAAATATTGAAAAAGAATATTCTTTTATTTAACGAAAGACAAAAATGTTAAATTAAGAGTTATTTGGTCATTTAGTTAATGGCCAAGCCTTTGCCTACCTATTTGGTTACATCGTTGGTGAGTAACTTAACTCCCGTTTTCTAGTTTATAATATATCAAAAATAAAATTCACTTTTACTAATTATTATTGTTGAGGAAAAGAAAGCGTAAAAAAGAAGAAGATTCACAAGAGAGTAGATTTCATGCCCAGAATTATGTTTGTCATGAGAGTTGGATATCACTCAAGTTTAGTGAAGGGTACAATAGTTATAGGTAAGCCAAGCTTGGACACGTATCCGCGTGGGTCTGACTTGGTATGCCATGTAAGTGGCATGATAGCTTCCCAGTCATATAACGTAGGCTTTCTTGTTATCGCTTGATGCAATCGAGATGCAGATAATGGGTAAAACCAAAAAAATATTTTTGGAATAGATTGAAATTAAATTATAATTTTCTTTATGAAATATAAAAATAGGATAAAGTTTGAATTTAGGTTATATTTGAGGTAATAAATATATTAATTATCAGATTATTACACGGGATCTTAAATTGTTTACTTTCGTAAGAGTTAAACTAGACATTGTATTAATTTATATATTTGTAATTTTTTAGAGAATTAAACTAGAATCTAATATTTTTGGATCAAAGTACAATTTCCTCATCTCAAATTTGTAATTTTCACAAAAAGTATGGACGTAAAAGTAAAGTTACAACTCATACACGCCTCTGCATGAAATATAAATAGCCCACCATTGGAAACCAAGGCATCCATTTCAGTTCACTACCCCAACAACCCAAACAAACAAACAAAAAAGGAATCGCCTCTACTTCTACTTTTTACATAATTCTCACTTTCAATTCCCTCACTCTGATCAAGCCGCCATGTGTGGAGGTGCTATAATCTCTGATTTTATTGCTCCGGTGCGGTCGCGTCGGCTGACGGCTGACTACTTGTGGCCCGATCTGAGAAAATCGCAATCGAAAAAGGCTTCCAGTAATAGGTACTCGAAGCCGGCGATCGATTTCACCGATAACTTCGAGGCCGACTTTCAAGACTTCAAGGATGATAAATCCGATATCGAAGACTATGATGTTGATGATGTTTTGGCTGATGCCAAGCCCTTTGCGTTCTCTGCCGCAAAGAAAGCATCTTCTACTGTTTCTCATGGTAAGCAATGACAGCAATAATGATCTCTTCTTCTTTTTTTTGACCTTTGATTTTTTTTTAATTCTTTTGTAAGAAATAAGTCCTTTTGCTTTGTTGTAATTTTTTTTCTAGATTCTACTCGTTGCAGGATATTTTTAAAAAAAAGTTGAAACTTAAAATTTTATAATTTTTTTGAAAAGCTCTTTTTTTTTTTTACTGATTTTTTCCAGTTGCTGGTAGGTTTCGTCTCTGGCTATGTGTATGCGATTTTCCTTTTTCCTGCTGTATTTCTGTGTTTTATCTGCTTTAGAAAGTTAATTATTTTCATTTGCTGTTTAAGATTTGTTTGTAAGCAGAAAGGCATGAGGAAGAAAAAAATTATTTGTAGTTGGATCATAAATCTTAGCAACTTAAAGTTTATTCAACTTGAAAAAAAAGGAGGCCAAAAAAGAAATTTGAATAATTAAAGATCTGCAAGAACAGTGTCTTTTACCATAAAGCCCAAATCAGCTGAGTTTGAAGTTTCTCTGTTGAGAATGATATTCCCTTTATAATTCTGGATGTTTTGGTTCTTGGGAATCTAGTTCGTTTTTCATTGTGCTGTTTGTTTTTGGTCATTATTGTTACCTTTCCTCGAGGGGTTAAAAAGAGGAAACTGTAATCTTATGTTTTTCAACCATTAGTCGTTTTTTGGACCTTTTACTGAAATTAACTTCTAATTTATATTAAAAATGGAATTTAAACTGTGCTTCTTTCTTATTGTTTTAGTCTGACCGATCTGTATGGTTCTTAGATATCTACTTCCCTTTTGTCTTTTGGCGTTTGAAGTCATTTTTTTGTGCCTAAAATTTGTAGGAAATTGAGTTTCAAACCTCAAGTAATAGTTTTGTGGATCATAATTTCAAAAATATTTTTCTCATGATGTCCTTACTCTTGAAGTTCCTATGTTTTGTTGCCTGGTGGAAGTTTTCTTATGATTTATTGTTTTCATCAGCCATAACATGTATTATAAGGTTCATGCATGTGTGTATTAGTCTTGAAACTTTTTGTTTTCAATTGTGAAGTTTCTAACTCTGTAAAATCTGTGGAATTCAAAGCTCAAGCTGAGAAGTCTGCAAAAAGAAAGAGGAAGAGCCAATATCGAGGAATTCGACAGCGTCCATGGGGTAAATGGGCTGCTGAGATCCGAGACCCGAGGAAAGGGGTTAGGGTCTGGCTAGGAACTTTCAATACTGCTGAAGAAGCTGCAAGAGCTTATGATTCTGAGGCACGAAGAATTCGGGGTAAGAAAGCAAAGGTGAACTTCCCTGATGAGATGCCACGCACCTCTCCAAAACGTGTGATTAAGACAAATGATGAGAAACCACTTCCCATGTCAAATTTGAGCCCTGTTGAACCAAATATCAACCAGAATTTCAATTGCTTGAACAAACCAGAGCAGGTCTTTTATGATACCATGGGTTTCGTTGAAGAGAAGGCACCAATGGATCCATTTGCTTATGTGGACACTGTTCCTGCTGCTGTTGATGTTGGATTGAAACCCTTTGGCCAATCTGACAATACCCCCTTGTATTTCGGCTCAGACCAGGGAAGTACTTCCTTTGACTGTTCTGACTTCGGCTGGGGAGAACATGGTGCAAAGACTCCGGAAATATCATCTGCTCTTGAAGCTACTATGGACGGTGATGATTTTCTGGTGGATGCAAACCCTAAGAAGAAGCTGAAACCAAGCTCTGAGAATGTTATGCCTATTGAGGACAATTCAGCAGAGAGTTTGTCTGATGAGCTACTGGCTTTGGGCGATCAGATGAAGTACCCATTTCTTGAGGGCAACTGGGATGCCACCCTTGATGCCTTACTCAATGGAGATGCAAGTCAGTATGGTGGAGCTCTAACGGATCTTTGGAGCTTTGGGGACTTCCCTGCCGTGGCTGGTGGTCATTTCTGAGAACATTTTCTCTTACTAGTTTTTGTAAATAAGGCATGTTAGCCGGTTTTATCAATTGTGTTGATCTCTAACAACTTTTCATTTTTCTGGACAAATTTTCAGTAATTTATATCTTACTTTTTTTTTCTTGTTTATTGCACTTAGGAATTGGTCAATCTGTTATGGAGTAAAACAGCTATACAATGCTTGACCCAATTTAGTATAGACTTTAAATTTTGAGTGACTATCAGTGACCATGTGTGATTTAGGATGAAAGACTGAAAGCAGATGAAGGTGTAACCCTTGCTATTTGTTTCTCCCATAGTCCCGTTCTGGTACATTAAAATCGATCCTTGTAGATTTGGCATCACATATATGTACATGTATATCAAAACTACGAAAATATGGCATATAAATTTAGAGCTTTGTTAAATTTGGAATCTAGTAGTAAGAAATTTCGTGTAGAATAGCCACGTGAAGCAGGAAAAATTGGGCAAAAAGGGGGAAATTATTCAATCTTCGGCTCTTTCTATCTCTCTTGCATGTGGGGAGCATAGCCAGTTTATTCTCTACATGGAACGTGTCGACACGGTAGGGTCAATAATCTGTCATGGGATTTTGTTGGGTAGCTGAAGGTCAAGGGATTTAGCTATAAATTTGGTTTATTTAATTTAGCTATCATTGTGAGGTCAGCTTTGCTGGTGAGCTGGGTCCCAGTATCATGGGTTTATAGGGGGTGGCAACCCTAGGAAGATGAGCCCCCACTTCCCTGCCTGCATAGCAGGAATACTTTGTGAAGGACACGGTGAAAAAGGACATGAATGAAAGTAAGCTTGTAAGATGTCTCGTGATTTTCCATAACAATGGCTGCTCCAGTAGCACACCACCACCACGCACCAGCATCCCCGGCCCTTTTTGCCCATACCAATCAATACCCACTAAACAAACAAACAAAAAAACGTGGCTAGTTCAAGTGCCTATGGGGATATTGTTTAGTCATTACATTTCAGCTCCCTAGACATATCTCGGTCTTTCAACAATGGAGGCTGTACGGAATCAACATGTCTAATTATTAAGTTCATGCGGGAGGGAAACTTCAATAAAAGGATATACTTAAGTCTGAATTTTTGTTTTTGAGTCATTTCTTTGCATTCAATCTACCTCTGAAATCTATTCGAGGCTTTGGGATCCCATTAAGAAAGGAATAATAGAATGCTATAGTTAAAAGGAAAACATCAAATTCCTTCTTAATCTCCAAGCAGCAACAATAAACTAAAGGTTAAATCACCACTTAAACTGTTCCATTAGTTTAACATAGTCCAAAAATGCAGGCTTATCATGCATGCACCAATGAACCATTCAGGTTGTTTACATTTCCGTCAACCATTGAAACAAGAGCGTTTTCTCAGGAGCTGCTGTTTCTTTCTCTCCGTATATCTTCTAATCATAGTTTCCACCGTAGGTTTGGGTGGATTGCTTGTCGTATTCGTTTTGAAGCCTCAAAAGCCGGTGTTTTCGATCCAAACTGTAAGATTAGATGCGTACCAGTTGAACGTTTATTCCAACACAACCCTGTTTGTCTCGGCTGTTGCATCCATGGTTCTAAATGCTAGCAATCCTAACAAAATTGGCCTCAGATACAGCCCTTCAAGGCTTCAACTCTACTCGGAAGGACTTCCGATGGCGGTTATCCGAGTTCCCGGGTTCTTTCAACCCGCTCATAGTAACAATGTCAGTTTGACAGCAAGGGTTTTGATTCCTTGTGTGAATGTTACCCAAATTCTGGGCGGGGCTTGGTTGCAAGACCAGCAGGGGCACAACATTGTTCCAATGAAACTATCAGGTGACATTAGAGTGAACCTCCATTTTACACACATAACCCTGCCAAAGATCAAGGTTTGTACTTGTAAATCTTTCACCTTGGATGATCATTTTACCTTATGAATTTCTTGTTTCTCAAGTCATTCAAATGAGATGAAACTTAAATTTGCGAACCCTAAATCTTTTTTTTCTGACGTAGTGATTATGCATTATCATGTTACAGGTGGCCTTGGATTGTGACATAAGTTTCGAGTATAAGGAATTGGCCTTCTTAAACGAAGCTTACATCAAGAAACCACCTAAAGATCTACTTGTAAGTGTTGCTTCAGATATAAAATTAATTACCCAGTTTCCCTTCATTAACCATCAAGCTCTCTTGGATGCTATTTTGTAAAACAAAATTCTTGACTTTGCAGGCACCTTTTTCAAATGATTCCAACTCCTTTCTCAAGAAATGTGCTTTGGCTATCTATGTATAAAAGAAATCGGCAGTTTCCTTGATAAGGAAGTTTCTTTTTTTTCCCCTGAATGTATAGAAGCTTTAGACAATATGAGGATGTGTATAATATTATATTAAGCCAAGAACGATGTTGGGCAGAATGAAGGAATAAAAAGTTGTGTTGAAAGTCATTTAAAGAGTTTGGCATTAATTTTAAGGAGGTTTGTATAATTAAGATCGCATGATTTCGCACACAATTAATTTAGAATAAATTTAGTGTTAATGGTAAATTTGTTTAATTTTATATTTAATTTGTCAAATATAACTCCATGGATGTGATTTAATTCGAGTTTTAAGGTTGATTTTATAAAATTTAATTGTTAATATTATTAGTTAATTATAAATTTTTATTAAAATAATTATAAAACTTAAATTAAACATTAAAAAGTTAGTACTCTTAATTTCAGATACCAAAACATATAACTTTTGTTAAATACAAATGCCACATTGGACTAAAAATAAACACATATACAAGATTTTTTTAAAAAAAAGTATCAAACTCATGTGCCAAATAATGTATTAAATCTAATAGTAAAAAATAGAACCCATCTCTTAAATTCCACTATAACTGAAAAAAGGAAAACATTCTAAATAAATTTAAATTTTGACTACATTATTTGGTATTTGAAAATTATATATATATATTCTAAAATGCAATTGAGGTTTTTTATTCAATATATTATTTGGAATTTTCGAACATTACATATTTTTTATACAATATTAATGATAAGAGATGAGATAATACGATATGAATCTGTACTAAATATGTCTGACAAAAACTTTAATTGCCGTTCTATTTAAATCGAGACCAAATATTACACATATTAATCCAAATAATTGATGCCAACATATTATTCCAATTTGACTTAGGGTTTAAGAGAGAAAATATAAAAGAAAAAAGTATTCACTTTAAATGGAAGTTACTCAAAATTTATTAAAAGAAAATCATTTACTTAAATTAATAATATGCTGACACCAATTTTGAGGTGCTTATATTTTTAATTGCCATCCCTCTAGGGAACCTTCCTCTTCTATTTTTTTCCTTTTGCAAAATTTTTAAGATTTATTAGCGGATCTTTATTTTTAATATTCATTTTTTTATTTTTTTATATCATTCATGTCTATTTTACAATCCATTTTCGATGTCTATTGTATCTAACCTTTTCTCTTTGATCTCAATTGTTTGTCATGTATACACAAATTTAAATTGACCAATCATATTATCAATTAAAGACGTCTTATATCAGTTCATTACATTAAGGCTCTCCACTTCAAACTCAAAAATGCTTCACTAAACCTCCGATATATTATAAAACCTAAGTTATTTCCGTTCTTATCACACATGTCATCAACTCTAAGTTGTTTTTTAAAACTTGTGTCTAGATCAACAACTACCATTTTATGAATATTATGAGGGAGCTCGAGGTATTTATAATGCTTTCCAAGATCCATAACTCCATTATTAGAGCCTTCAAACTACCATGGTAGTAAATAGAGTATCCTTTTCCATATCATCAGATAAAATAGTGGCCTATACCATTACTTATTTAGCATTTCATCGTCGACAATTGCATTATAGGATCTTGGCCTTAGACTAGATTTTATTAACTTCTAAAGCATGCTTTATTAAACCCTCATCACTACTCACTAGTGCCTGTTGTTGCTTTACCAGTAGGTTCTATAGATAGAACTTGTTTGTAAGTTATGGAGTTACCATCTTTCTCCGTAGGCACTCTTATGTACATCCCCAAGAACCCTCCTCAAAAATGAAGATCTTTATCCATATAGGGTCACAGGTTAACACCAACTCGATAATATAAAAACCACATACTATTGAGATTATGAACTACTCTCATTACATTAGATAATATTTGGCACCTCATGGAGTCGAATTTCAACTCATGGTACTCCTCTTTTTGGGTATGAAATGGTCAACAACATTCCCATGGATATTATACATACTCTTCAACCATTAATGAACTTTGGACAGAATGTTATTAACAAACGGGTAGTGGTGGAGAGAAAATCAGAGGAAATTCATGGGGTTGGAACATGAAAACAAGAGGAGGTAAAACCATTTGAATTGATGATGAAGATGTAGTGATTCATGAACTTGAGGGTTGAAGGGAGTAATAAGAGAAATGAGAGGGGGGAGGGAAAGGTTTTAACTTTCAATGGTTAGTGTCAATGAACAAAGAATGACTTAAACATTCGTTTTACAAGTGGATTTTACTCAGAATCTTTTGAGGTAGATGGAATTGAGCAAATATTGTGTAAAAATAGAACGTCGGTAATGAAAATATATTGCAAATAAAAAAGAGAAATAAAAATAAAGAACACACAGGTTTTTATGTGGAAACCCTTTCGGGGAAAAAACCACGGGCAGAGGAGAAAAAAGTTCACTACGTCAAATTCGAATGATTACAAGAGGAGTAGATTATGTCTATTTATAGGCTTGTAAAATCATATTCTAATAGGAGTGTAGTAAGATTGAAACACCTTATTCTAATCAATATCAAATAGATGAAGTTTAATAAGGTTTAAAAAACTTTATTCTAAAATAAAATAAAAGAAGTCTAGTTCTATAGGGATTTTACTTTTATTTTATTTTACCACTGTATTTTATTTAAATAAGGATTCGAGTCACTTAATTCTAATAATCTCCACCTTAGCACGAATTCTCAATGAACAAGTTCTTCGTCGCGAACTCTCAACGAACAAGTTCTCCACCTCTTCCATAAAACCCCTTAAGGGAAAAACTTCAACAATGAACACCAATCAAGTCTAAGCAATGCTCAAACTTGGTTATAGGAAGTGACTTAGTCATCATATCTGGAGGATTTTCATAAGTACTAATTTTGCTCACAACAATATCACCACGAGCAATAATATCACGAACAAAATGATACCGAACATCAATGTGTTTTGTCCTCCCATGAAACATTTAATCTTTTGTAAGGAAGATGACACTCTGACTGTCACAAAATATTGTATTGATTTGAAGGTCTTCATTAAGTTCACTAAAGAGTCCCTTTAACTAAATAGCTTTTTTACAAGCCTTAGTAATCCCCATGTACTCAACTTCAGTGGTAGACAAAGCGACTGTAGTTTACAAAGTGGCTTTCCAACTGATTGTGTAACCTCTGATTGTAAAGACATGACCTGTGAGAGATCTTCTTCTATTAAGGTCTCCAGCAAAATCAGCATCAATATACCCAATGACTCCATCTATAGTTCTTCCAAACTGTAAGCAAACATCAGTAGTACCTCATAAGTATCTTAAAATTCACTGAACTGCCTAATATTATTTACCGGGATTCACCATGTATTTACTAACTACACTGACTGTATATGATAAATCTAGACGTGAACAAACCATAGCATACATGAGAGATCCCACTGCACTAGAGTATGAAACATGTGACATATACTTAATCTCATCATCTGATTGTGGAGACAAAGTTGATGAAAGTCTGAAATAGGCTGCTAAAAGAGTACAAACATAGTCCTCTTTTTCTGAAACTGTAAAACCCTTTGGTTGTTGCATATAAATATCCTCCTCAAGTTCTTCATGCAAAAATATAGTTTTTACATCTAACTGCTCAAGCTCCAAATCATGCATGGCCACAATACCAAACAAAGCTCGAATCGAACTATGCTTCACAACTAGCGAGATCACATCTGTAAAGACCACTCCTGGAATTTGACTGTAATGCTTTGTAACAAGTATTGTTTTATATCTAGGTTCTTCAACTACTAGAGTCTCTTTTTTCTTTTTAAACACCCATTTACAACTAACAACATTTTTACCTTTAGGAAGTTTCACAAGATCCCGTGTTCTATTTTTGTGGAGTGATTCCATCTCCTCTTGCATAGCAAACATCCACTTTTCTGAGTCTTCACAGCTAACCGTCTTAAAATAATTAGATGGCTCTTGGTTTGCATCTATATCTTCAGCCACATTTAAACCATAAGCAATTAGATCAGCCTTGGTATACTTCTTTGGAGGTTTAATTTATCTTCTATTTCTGTCTTTAGCGATAGAGTATTGTGGTAAAGAAGCAACTCTATTCTGAATTTTTGTACTAGCTTGAGGAGTCGACTCTGTTGTAGATTCTGGATTAATCTGATACTCCACCTGCTTTTGATTTTATTTATTGGAAGAGTCTTTAAGAGATAAGTTAGGTAGCATAGCAGTTTCATCAAAAACAACATCTCTACTAATCACAACTTTTTTGTTTGCAAGACACCATAACTTATACCCTTTTACACCAGCTTTATAACCAAGAAAAACACATTTAATGGATCTCGGTTCCAATTTTTCATTATCAACATGAGCATACGTAGGACACCTAAAGATCTTTAAATCAGAATAGTCAGCAGGATTACCAGACCATACCTCTTATGGGGTCTTTTTCTCAATGGCAACGAATGGAGATCGGTTGATCAAAAAATATTCAGTAGAGGCTGTTTCGGCCCAAAACGACTTTTGTAAATTGGCATTTGACAACATACATCGAACCTTCTCCATGATCGTTCTGTTCATTCGTTCTGCAACGCCGTTTTGCTGTGGAGTATGACGAACTGTCAAGTGTCTTACGATCCCTCTAACTTGCAGAATTTATTAAACTCATCACAACAGAACTCTAAGCCATTGTCTGTGCGAAGATATTTGATTTGTTTTCCCCTCTATTTTTCAATCATAGTTTTTCGAGACTTAAATGCGGAAAACACATCGCTTTTCTGCTTCAGGAAGAATGCCCAAACTTTTCTGGAAAAATCATTAATAAAAGTTAGCATATAATTAGCTCCACCTCTCGAAGGCACTCTAGATGGCCCCCACAGATCAGAATGAATATACTCCAACGTTCCCTTCGTGTTATGGATTCCTCTAGTGAATCAAACTCTCTTTTGCTTTCCAAAAACACAGTGCTTACAAAACTTTAGCTTGCAAATTCCTTGCCCATCAAGAAGTCCTCTTTTGCTTAATTCTGCCATGTCATTCTCACTCATATGCCCTAGGCGCATATGCCAAAGTTTAGTAATATTATCATCTGACAAGGAAGAGGAAGCGGTAGCTGCATCACCAATAATAGTAGAACCCTGCAAAACATATAACTTGGCAAACTTTCTCTGCCCTTTCATCAAAACAAGGGAACATTTAGAAATCTTCAAAACTCCACTTTCAATTGTGTATCTTTACCATTTTGAATCAAGAGTACTCAACAAAATTAAATTTCTCTTCAATTCTAGAACATGTCGCACGTCACTAAATGTTCTGACAACTCCGTCAAATATATTAACTTTAATCGTTCCAATACCTGCAATTTTACACAAAGCATTATTTCCCATCAAAACAACACCTTCAGACACTATTTCGTAAGTTGTAAATCAATCCCGATTGGGACTCATGTGGAATATGCAGCCCGATTCAACTATCCACTCACCGCTCACTTTAGAATTATTGATAGAAGCGACTAGAAGTCCACCATCGCTGTAGTCTTCTACAACATCAACTTCACCGGAAATTTCTGGTTCTTTTTCCCTTTTGATTCCAACCTCCCTTTTGATCTTGTTATGTAGCTTATAACAATCAGATTTAATGTGCCATTTCTTCTTGTAGAAGTTACAAGTTTTTGACATACATATTTGTTCCAACCTCTTCCATAATGCAGCGGCGATCTTTTCCTTCATCACATCCTGCAAAATTTCTTTAGACAAATGTAGATGTAATTGTGTTAACGCCTTTCGATCTTTACGCTTCTTCTCTTCATCCGTTAATGTCGAAGGCATCTTATCTATCCCTAGCAGGGCATCCCCCAGATCCATCTGCGCAAGAACTGCTTGTATCTTAATCTGCCACAACGCAAATCTGGTGTTGCGATCCAATAGCAGAATTTCATACTTCAAAGACGCCATTACCGTGATCGAGATGAACAACCCGGAAGCTCTCATACCAATTTGTAAAAATAGAATGTCAGTAATGACAATATCTTGCAAAGAAAAAAGAGAAATAAAAATAAAGAACACATAGATTTTTACATGGAAACCCTTTCAGAAAAAAAAAACCACGAGCAGAGGAGAAGAAAATTCACTATGTCAAATTCGAATGATTACGAGAGGAGTAGATTATGTCTATTTATAGGCTTGTAAAACTATATTTTAATAGGAGTGTAGTAAGATTGAAACACCTTATTCTAATCAATATCAAATAGATAAAGTTTAATAAGGTTTAAAATACTTTATTCTAAAATAAAATAAAAGAAGTGTAGTTTTATAGGGATTTTACTTTTATTTTATTTTACCATTGTATTTTATTTAAATAAGGATTCGGGTCACTTAATTTTAACATATTATATGGCAAAGACCCCTAGATTTCATCGACATCAACTATGGTACCTCGCTTGATGGCTAAGGGATGGTCGAAATTATAGTTGTGTGCGGAGTTGGTGTATAGATGAAAATTGGCAATTTCTCTCTACTCATCATTTGTTGCTAACAAACTAGCTGCTAGAGTTGCTAAATGTAAATTTTCTTTGAGGTATCCAGAGCAAGTGTATTTGGACGGGAATGGCCATATTTCATAAGCTCACATATCATCCATTTTAAAAAATAAATAAATTATGAGTTTACTTTTGAAAACCCCTTAAATACGGAATATTATTTTAATTTAGAATACCCCTTTTGTCTCGCTTTCATAACATGGCCAAAAAATAAAAAGTCATATATAAACATGACTGCCTTCAATCTTATTACTTTAATCAAAATATTCATTACTTTTATTAGTCAAAATTTGACGCTGGCATTTTATTTTTTTAAAATTATTTCCCCCTTCTTCTTTTTTCACCTAAGAGTAGGTCATAATTCGTAAAGATGCAAAACCATGATTGTTCACACAGTGGGCTAAATGTGAAATTTTTTGTTCACTGCAATCTAATGATGTTTTCCTGGGGTTTTAATTCATTTTAATGTGAATTCCTTGGAAGAATATGTTTTAATTTATCAGAGTCCATAAAAACAATTTAGCCATTTATTTCAATTTGAAGTTTAAATCTAAAAGGAAATGTATGCTGTAGTATCTTTTTCTTTATCAAACTCACCAAAATGCAAACAGATATTATTATTATTATTATTATTATTTTGCATCTCATTTGAAAATTATGGTCTACCCCTTGCTATCAGGCACACATATATACATATAGTTTAGTCATTTTCATACATCAAACAGAGACAAAGGCGATATAATTTAAAGACGGGAACTGTGTGATTCATGAAGCCAAGGGGAAGGCTTTAATCATGGCGAGACTTAGCTCTTTCTTCATCTTCAGCTTCTTCCTTCAAGTAGCACTCTTTGCAACATGTTGCAGAGGGGAATCAAAGGAGCAGCAGCATCAGCTTCCAAAGAAACACGTGCCTTTCTTCATCTTCGGTGATTCAATCCTCGATGCCGGAAACAACAACTATATCAACACTTCAACTCTTGACCAAGCTAATTTCTGGCCTTATGGACTAACTTTTTTCAACTACCCCACCGGAAGGTTCTCTGATGGCCGTTTAATACCTGACTTTATTGGTGAGTGAGAATATCGAATTCTCCTTTTTCTTTCCCTTTGTTTTTGTTGTTTGTAAAAATGGTCAGTTTGGTTAACTAACAAATATTCTTTTTGCCTAACATGATCTTCTTTCTTGTCTCATCTTGAGTGTCTTCATTTTCTTCATTTTTTTAATACATATATGTTTGTTTTGTATTGCAGCTAAATATGCAAAGTTGCCATTGATTCCACCATTTCTGCAACCGGGTTTTCGACAATATTACCTTGGGGTCAATTTTGCTTCTGCTGGAGCTGGAGCTCTTGTTGAAACATTTCAAGGATTCGTACGTCTTATCTTCTTCCTTATATTCCCTTTACTATTGCATTTCAATTGCATATAACAGTCTTATACATTTAGCTATTTTCTTAAACATTTAAAGATCGATCTGCTACGATATATATAAGTAGAAGACATAAATCTATATTATTGTAATGAAATTTTAGGAATCAAAATCAATGATACCCACAGGTTTGAATGTATAGAAACTGGAGATAGTCCTGACAAAAAACCTTATGGCGATAGTGAAATCATTTACTTTAGTTGGCTGGATGCACCAACTGGCTTAGGGTCCACTAACCAATCCATTGATTTGCCAAAGTGAGGTCCAAAGATAACTTATTGGTACCCTGTCCCATCTTTACAAACACATCAAAATAGAAACTTTGATTGTACATACAATTCCGAGGTCAACTTGTATGTATATGCACACCAGGTGAGAGGCTCAGTGATGTGTCAAACGTATGGCCATTAATTTTGTGAAAGATTTTGATTGCAGGGTTGAAAAAAGTGTTTTTTTTTTCTGCTGTCCTTTATTTGGTAAATGGTTACTTCATTTTCACTTTTTCAGGTCATCGATCTTAAGACACAGTTAAGGTACTATTACAAAGTAGATAGTTGGTTTAGACATAAACTAGGAAATGGTGAAGCGAAGGCGACCATGTCAAGAGCTGTTCACTTGTTCAGCATCGGAACCAATGATTACGCGAGCCCTTTCTTGACCAATTCTACTATCTTAAACAACTACAATAAGTCCACTTATGTTGGGATGGTAATCGGCAACATTACAACAGTCATTAATGTAAGTAATTCTTCTTTGTCTCAATTGGATATGGTAGATGTTGTCCAAAATCAACATGGTTAACAAAGTTGTCTACCTTTTCGGGGTTATCATCCATCATGTTGTTTTCTTTTAAAAGTGATTGCATGAATTCAAAAACTGCAGAAAAGTTGTAAGCATCTTTGGTACTTAAATTGATAGGGAATATATAAAAGAGGAGGTCGGAAATTCGCGTTCATCAACTTACCGGATTTAGGTTGTGTTCCGGGGATGAGGGTAATCAAGTCCGGAAACAACGGAAGCTGCTTCGAAGAAGCGACGAGACTTGCAAGTTTGCATAACAAAGCTCTTTCCAAGCTCCTCTATGATTTAGAAAAACAATTGAAGGGGTTCAAGTATTCGCTTTTTGACCTAAACAGTAATCTCAGACAGAGAACGGAACATCCTTCTAAATATGGTACGTACGGAACAGACATAAACATGCAAATTAAAGCAAACATTGCTTATTAAAAGCTATAGATTTTGCCTAAATTCTAAAAGGGCTTGATCATAGGGGGACCATCAATTAACATACATCTATGGTTTTCATGATTATATGTTTTTAAGTTTGAACATGCTGTCAAAAAATTAAATTAAAAAGGCATTGAACATTCATTATTGACACCTAAAAGAAGATATGATGATTGGTCAAAAGAAATTTTCTAGAGGGGAAAAAGGCATAATTTATCAGCTTATTTGAAACCTCGAGATCTTGCGAAAGCTTGAGAGCTTATATATAGCCCAAAGCTCAAGGGGTAAATCATAATTTGGTAACCTTTTTCTAAAGGGTTTTTCATAAAGAGCCTATAGTAAAACCTTTTTTAATTATCATAATTAATTTTGGACTGCATGCATTACACAGTATATGTTTGTTTCCCGAGAAAAATTTTCTTACTGACTTCATAGAAATATAGAAAACTGCAAGTAATATTAGGTGGAAAATTTTTATTGTGTGATGAAGGTTTCAAGGAAGGGGAGACAGCATGCTGTGGAACTGGGGAATATAGAGGAGTACTCAGCTGTGGGGGAAAAAGGCCAGTGAAGGAGTTTCAACTTTGTAAGCATCCCCAAAAGTATGTGTTTTGGGACTCTTTGCATCTCACTGAAAGAACTTACAAACAATTGGCAGATCAACTGTGGGGTGGAGCAACAAGTGATTCTCATGATGTTGGACCTTACAATATCAAGCAACTATTTTCGAATTCCTTAAACCACAGATATAATTAATTCTATATATAAATTATTGGGTTCATTTCATCAAATAAAATGTTCACTTCGGTCAGCATTTTTTTTGACATATTAAAGATCTGTCTTTGCATTTTTTACAGATTTTTTTTTTGTCAAATTCACCTTTTTTTTTCTTCTTTATTGGTTAATTTTCAGAGAAGAGGTTTAGACTTGGGAGGCTAGTAATATTATTATTAACTAGAAAGGCATATTCCATGAAGTTGAGATTCATGTATTGCGTACCTTCAAATACTTCATGATAATGTACCATTAACCAAATAATTAAATATATTAGATACATGTATGTGCAGTGTTTATCACTTTGCCTCCCAGTTATAGGCTCTCCTCTGTGGAGAATAAGGCCTGCATGATGTGTTATTGGCAGCCTTAAAACCCAATTCGGTGCCTAACTTTCGATGATTGTGAGAGTTGCAACTCCCAACTACTAATGCCGAGGATAAATTTTCAAGTATATCTCTTAACGCTATCACTTATGGTTAAAATTATGAAAGATGAGTTGTATATGTAGAAAATAAACAATCAAATTTTTTATTCTATATTTTTATCATCAACAATTAAATAGTTAACTATCACCAACACTTAAATAATTAATGAAAAGATGACGTGATAACTTTTAAAATTAGGATAATAATAAGTTTAGCACATCATTTAAAAATTGTTTCAATTAATCTTAGTTCTAAAATAAATTCGCTATCAACGTTTACATATTTACCAATTTGGTCCTTTGTTATAGTTTTACTTTTCTTTGAGACCCTTTTACCTAAAAAGTAAAAAAAAAAAAAAAGAACACCAAAAAACTTAATATCATATTTTCACATTTTCTCATTTCTCCATCATTAGATTGAAAACTAACAAGTAAGATGACTTAGTCCTTACTAGCTTACTCTTAACCAATTTCACAATATTTGCGTTTGTATTTTTCGACAAAGTATGAAAATGATGTTTTAGTTATAGTTATATTTGTTATTTATTTATTTTTAATATTTATATTTTAAAAATATATAAAAGAAAAAGGAAAAGCTAATAGGCATGAGGAAAGTGCCGAAAATTTTCTATTTAATTCTTGAATTGTGCTTGAGAACCTGAAATCGACATGGCAGTTATAAATTTGGGTTTACAATGCTGCTATGTTTGATTGTGATAGAATAAATGCATCATTGTCACCTAAAATCATCAAGTCACTATGTCAATTTGAGGTTTCCATGCAAAGTCCATATTATTTTGATAAAAAAATCATATTATTTCAGTAATTATTTTTTTTCTATATTATTCTAAAAAGGAAAGAAGCATATTTAAGTCAAGGAACAAGTACTAAAGAATTCTTCTTGATCCCTAATGACACCTACTGACTAAAGTGTAAAATATATGTTTAATTATGTTAATCACATGAAATGGTATATAAATATACATGAACGATTATATTCATACATGATTAAAATGGAAAAGAAAATGAGTGAAGTAATGAACCTAGGAAATTAGTGAAAGAGGTTATGAAATTATGATATATGTTTTATTGATGTGATATAGTACATTAATTTTTAAGTGTGGTAAAATGGTATGAAAATATGAAAATTTGTGAAACAATAATATCATGAATGGTATACGTGAAGTTCGTGTTAATGAATTGTTTATGTAGACGAGATTTGAACTTGTTAAATATAGTTTACATGCTATATGAATATTTAAGCGCTTCTGTGTTTTCTTGTACTTCGATGCCTGTATTAATTACACTTCAGTGCTCGTGCGTCTAGCACTCTGGTGCCCATGTTATTAGCACTTATGTGCTTCGTGAATCTCATGTTGTATTCTGTGTATCCATCTTATTCATTCATGTCTACTATGAGGTAAGTAAAAATGGTAAGTGAAAATGTGACAATTAATCATGTTGTGTTTATAAGTTTTATTTGAAGTTAAATCTGTATAGTTTATTAATTGTGTTTATATACTTATTTAATTAAAGATATAGGTAAGATCTGAATTTTTTGAGTACTTACTAAGCTATTCATGTTGCTTAATACGTTTGTTGTTTTAAACTCGTAAATTAAAGACTGAATTTGGGAAGTTTATTTTCAGGTAGATCAACTTCGCTCACATCTCATTACCATATGCTCTAAATTTTAAGCCCCATTTTTAGTCAATCCAATTTTAAGTCTAACGTCTTCAAATTTTTTTTAAGTTTTGATTTGTTTTATCAATGGTGTGGCGAACTCAAACTAATTTTTTTTAAAAAAAGAGAGAGAGAGAGAGAAAATAGTGATAGACAAATATTAAATTTTCAACCAATTGAGGTATAAGAAAAACAACATAGTTGGGATTATCTAGTTTAATAAAAAAATTCAAAAAAAATATTTTTTTATGTTAATTTGCAAATTGTGAATCAAATTTTTTTTTTTTGTAAAAAATCGAATAAATTAAGGTGATGTGTAAATGTTGAATGCTAATTTTTAAAAACTAAGGCTTAATTAACACAAATGAGGGTTAAATTTATTATTATGTCAATTTTAAAATCTATGACATTATCTTTCCGTTAACCATTTAACAATTGGTGACCAGAAAATAAAAAAATGAAAAATTAAATGATTATTTCATAAAAGAAAGTCGATTGGTTAACAATATAATTTACAGAAGAAAATAGCCCAGTTGCCAAAAAACTTAATTGGTTAAACATATTCCTCAATCTTCATAGTTGTTGAATTGAAAAGTAAATGAAGTTGAAAGATAATTACGTTGACATACTTATCCAAATGAAGCCACCAAAATTTTCGTCCTATCACAATCCTTTCGATCTTATCACTGTTATATAGTTGAAAAGTGTCATTGGTCGCTTTGAAATTTCAATTTGCAACTCTTTCTTCTTTTCTTTTCTTTTCTTGCAAGCCACGCCTTAATCCGGTGAGGAATTTCTAGCATCTCACAGGACTGAAGCAGGCGGCTATATAAATGTCATGCAACCTGCAAAGAATATAACACAAAAATGGCTAGTTTAAGGTTGTTCTTGTGTTTCTTTCTCTTTACTGCAAGTTCTGTCAACATTGTATGCAGCCGTAGTCTGCAAAAAGATCATATCGCCTTGTTTGTCTTTGGGGATTCAGTGTATGATCCTGGAAATAATAACTACATCGACACGATTGCTCGGGCAAATTATTATCCATATGGTGAAACCTTCTTCAAATACCCCACTGGGAGGTTTTCTGATGGTCGTTTAATTCCAGACTTTATTGGTATGACACAAATATATCTCAATTTTTTGTTTTCCTTTTTCCTTTTTACTGAAATTATTAGTGTGGTCTTAGTGTTGTGGTTAATTTATGTTGCAGCCGAGTATGCAAATTTACCACTAATTCCACCATATCTTCAACCTGGGAATCATGAAGTTACTACTGGGGTCAACTTTGCTTCAGCTGGAGCTGGTGCTTTGTCTGAAACTAATCAAGGATTCGTAAGGGCTCTGGCAGTTTGGCTAACAATAAGTTGTATTTCAATTTCAGAGGATGTTGTTCGACATTGATTTCTTATCTTTAATTCAATCCAGGTGATAGATTTGAAAACCCAGCTAAGTTATTTCAAGAAGGTGGCAAAGCAGTTGAGACAGGAACTAGGTGATGCGGAAGCCATGGCCTTCCTCTCCAAAGCTGTTTACTTAATTAACATTGGAAGCAATGATTACGTATTACCTTTCACCTCAAACTCCACCGTTTTTCAGTACTTCTCCAAACAACAATATGTTGGAATGGTGATTGGCAATCTAACTGAGACTATCAAAGTAAGTTGCCCATAGTTCAAGCCTTCCCGGTTATGGAAGCTAAGATTCATGAACCCACTGTATATTTGATTCTGATGATGTTCCAGGAAATACATATGGAAGGAGGAAGGAAATTCGGGTTTCGAAACTTTGGGTCAATGGGATGTATCCCATTACTGAAAGCACTTGTACCTGGAAATACAGGTTCCTGCTTTGAACAAGTAAATGAACTCGCAAAACTGCACAATGCAGCTCTCACTGAAGCCCTGGAAGAGATGGAGATCAAACTAGTACAATTCAAATACTCAATGCATCATTTGAATATTTATCTTAGTGAACTGACGAAAAATCCCGGAAGATTTGGTATGCATCCAGCTATTTAAATTGAAGTTTCATGATTTTGACATTGAAGCATCAATGATGTTTATGGAAAAGCGACACAACCCCAATGTCAAGTAATAAAGGAAAATGAAGCATATTCTAATGTAGATGTTTGTACTGATTTTGTTTTACAAGGTTTCAAGGAGGTAAATAAAGCATGTTGTGGAAGCGGTCCATACAGAGGAATTTCGAGCTGTGGGGGGAGGAGGGGTGTGACAGAATACGAATTATGTTCAGACCCTACTCAATATTTTTACTTTGACTCGAGCCATGTTTCTGAAAAGGCCAACAAACAGATTGCTCAGCTGATGTGGAGTGGACCACCTAATATTACGGGGCCTTACAATCTAAAAGCATTCTTTCAACTATGATCATTTAATTTCCTCCAACATCATCTTCGCATAATTATTTAGTCCAAATGAATAAAGCCTTAGAAAGAGTGCCTAAAGCTAAAATCTTCTTATACATATTCCAACAGCGCACACTATGATTTGGGCAAAAATTAATTTGGATTTAAATTTAATAATTCTTTTTTTTTCTCTCTTCTTTCACACTTTCTTCGAAACTCAAATAATAAATAATTAATTTTACTTATAATATATCATCAATGAAACTCAAATTGGTCAGACCATTAATTTTCGGTTCAATTGATTCCATCAATTCAATCGGTTCAATGAAATAAATTAATAAAAATAAAAAAAATATTAAGAAAAGATCAAACTGGTTCGACTGTCGATTTGGCCAATTCAATTGATTTATGAGTCAACAAATTTAACCCCTTATTTCAGACTGATACCTTGACCGATTCCCAGTCCAATTAGTCTAACTGATCGATTCGATCCAGTTCTGAGAATAATGACAAAACTTCATGTATTTAATTTAATATGGTATAAATATTCAAAAATTTCATTTATATCATAATTTCCACAATTTTAATTTTAAACCCTTGATTTTTAATTTACACCTAAGTAAACTTATGCCCAGTGCAACTGGTGGTTGAACTAATTAGATATCGGTTTGTGAGTCCAATCGGTTTGATTGGTTTGGCTGGTACAATCAATTCGACCGTAACTTCCGGGTCTATTAAATAAATCATCAAAAAATAAGAATTTTTTTAAAAAAAATTGGTTCAATCGATTTTATCGCCCAATCAACCGATTTGCATTAATTCTCGAGTCAACTGGTCTAATGCTTTTCTCCAGACCGATAGCACAATTGGTCTTTGATTCAAACAACAATGTTCAAAATCCTCCTACATAATTATTTAAAAAAAAATTAAGGCATAGAATTAGTTTAAATCCAAATCTACATTTGAATTATCAAAACAATGAATTTAGATTTTTTTAAAATATTGAATTTCAAATATTTTAATTCCCAAACAGGAAATAATGGATTCATAAATCATAAATTCAAAGTTGAAATTTTGAAATTGAAATTGAAATTCCAATTCTTAAATTTATAGCTCCGGACTTTTTATTTTTTAAAACAGTAGATATTTTCGTTCAAAAGACTGATTTACTTTATAACCCAAAAAAATAAAAATAATACCCAAGTCTACTCCATAGCAAATGGAAAAACTGGGGGAGGAGAAGGAAAAGGAAAATGAAGCAAATAAACATGATAAACCCTAGTTGATTAATATTACATATAATACAAAATAAATAAGATAACTCTTAATACTTGATATATTTTGTGATGGTTAGGTCTTCAATGAGGTCTTTTTTTTTTTATCTCTAGCGAGAAAGAGTCTTATATAAATTGCTTATGGCCTTAAATTTAAATCCCAATTAAGTGTTTAAGGCATTGTTTGAATCACATTGAAAAATTAAATAAATAAAAAATTAATATTTTTAATAATTTAATTTTTTGCACATATTTTATAATTTAAAATAAAATAATTTGATAGAATTTTTTTAATAAAAAGTGTAGAAAATAATAAGTATACAAGAATTACTTATCAAGAATATTTCAATTATTTTATTTATTTTAATATTATATTATCCTATACAAATTTTATGATTAAAAGTTAATTTAAAAATTAGGGATAAATGTAAGATATATATTTTTATAATTTAAAAAATATATTTATCAAACAATTTAATTATATTCAGTAATTAATTTTAAGTAATATATCCAATAATTTTATAACTTAAAATTTTCAACATTTAATTTATTTTAATTTACTGTGATAACGAGGAGAGAAAATGTATAAATTTTAACTGTGATAACGAGGAGAGAAAATGTATAATTATAATTAAAAAAATTATCAATTTTTATTTATAAGCTTACTAGTACTTTATTATTATTATTTGATATACTTAGTCGAATGTTGACCTACAACAGCCACAGAAATCTTTTCATCTGTGGAATTTGCCACGAAATAAAGGAACCAAATCCTCTCAATCTTATCAATGTTTAATAGTTGAGTTGAAAAGTAAATAAGTTGCCATTCGTCCCTTCAGAATTTCATTCGCCCCCACCCTTTTTCCTTCTTTTCTTTCTTGCAAGTTGAGGTCATTATCTGGCGAAGTTATAGGGAAATTTCTAGCATCTCATGGATAAGACTGAATCTCCTTTCATTAGGAGCAGGCAACTATATAAATACCATGCAAGCTATAACTATTATGACATAAAATGGCACGTTTAGTGTTGTTGTGGTGTTTCTTTATTTTCACTGCAACTTCTGTCAACCTCGTATGCAGCCGTAGTCCACAAAAAGACCATACCGCCTTGTTTGTCTTTGGGGATTCGCTGTATGATCCTGGAAACAATAACTACATTGACACAATTATTAAGGCAAATTATTATCCATATGGTGAAACTTTCTTCAAATACCCTACAGGGAGGTTTTCTGATGGTCGTATAATTGCTGACTTCATTGGTATGACACAAATATATCCTCTCTTTTTTTTTTCCTTTTTACTGAAATTATGAGTGTGGTCTTGGTGTTCTAGTTAATTTATGTTGCAGCTGAGTTTGCAAATTTACCACTCATTCCACCATATCTCCAACCTGGGAATCATGAATTTACTTATGGGGTCAACTTTGCTTCAGCTGGAGCTGGCGCTTTGTCCGAAACTTATCAAGGATTTGTATGGCTCCTGCTCTTAGTCTTTACTTTGGCACTCAGTCCGACTATTTGCTAATGCTTAAACAATAAATCAGCTTAATACAGGCTAAGATGTCCTCAAACTTGTTCTATTTCACTTTGCGAGGTTCTTGTTCGACATGGATTTCTTTTATCTTTTACAAATTGCGGGTTTAATTCAATCCAGGTGATAGATTTGAAAACTCAGTTAAGTTATTTCAAGAAAGTGGCAAAGCTGATGAGAAAGGAACTCGGTGATGCAGAAGCCACGGTCATCTTCTCCAAAGCTGTTACTTAATTAACATTGGAGGCAATGATTACATATCATTTTTAACCTCAAACTCCACCGTATTTCAGTCCTCCTCCAAACAAGAATATGTTGCAATGGTTATGGGCAATCTAACTGAGACTATCGAAGTAAGTTGCATATAGTTCATCCTTCCCTGTTATGGAAGCTACGATTCATGGACCAACTCACTGTATATTTGATTCTGATGATGTTCCAGGAAATATATAAGAAAGGAGGAAGGAAATTTGGGTTTCTAAACATGGGGTCATTGGGATGTGTCCCATCCATGAAAGCACTCGCACCTGGAAATACAACAGGTTCCTGCTTTGAACAAGTTAATGAAATCGCAAAACTGCACGATGCAGCTCTGCCTAAAGCCCTGGAAGAGTTGGAGACCAAACTAGTAGAAGTTAAATATTCAATGCATTATTTGAATATTTCTTATGCTGAAAGAAGGAACAATCCCGAAAAATATGGTATGCATCAAGCTATTTTATTACGGTGCTTGATAGAATTTACATAACCATCAAAAGAGAAAAGCAATAGAATCTTACAAAATCTCAAATATTGATACAATGTAAAATGAAGCATATTCTGACGTAGATGAGAATTTTCTTTTCAAGGTTTTAAGGAGGCAAATATAGCATGTTGTGGAAGCGGTCCATACAGAGGAATGTTTAGCTGTGGGGGAAGGAGGGGTGTGACAAAATATGAATTATGTTCAGACCCTAATGATTATTTGTTCTTCGACTCTGACCATCTTACCGAAAAGGCCTGCAAGCAGATTGCCCAGCTCATGTGGAGTGGAACACCCAATATCACGGGACCTTACAATCTGAAAGCATTGTTTGAAGTATGATATTTGATTTGATCCAATATCATCTCAACATGATTACTTTGTTGTTTACCTAAATAAAGCCTTAGCATGAGATTTATAAGACAAGACAAATCTCCTTGGTATACAATCTAGGCCTTCTTGTCTTTGAAGACTGCCCATGTTTTTTCTTTCAGAATACTGGTTTATAGTGTAAATGACCAAAATTTGCATCCAAGTACGTACTAAAATACAGCTACTTAATGGCAATATAATTAAGAAGTGAAAAATGAGGGGAGCTGGAAGAAATGGGAAACAGAATAAATCAGCCAGACAATACTAGTTGATAATATTACTTATACAACAAAAAAGGGCAACTCTTACTTCCTGCCGACATCTTTTGTCTTGGTTACGTCTTCAATGGAGCCTTTTTCTCTCTATCGGATATTCGTGCAGGACCTGTCGTATGTGTTTTGAAGCGGCCTCTCCCTCCTTCCTCTTTTTCCTGGAAAAATCCGTTTTCATATTGTTCAATTTTGTTTTACATTAAAAATACACTGGTGCATGCCCACAGCCAAGCAAGTTCTTAAATTGTTGGAATTATTATGAAGCCGTTCAGACAGCATTATATTAGTATGAACATGAGTTTACAGTTTCTAATACCTTTTTCTTAACAATCTGAACAACATCTTCATCCTGCAAGGAATGGCCAAGCCCACAGTGTTGAGGATAATGCCTTGCACTTGAGCCCCAGACCAGCACATATTTCACATCCTTTATCAAACTCCTATGAATGTGATTGCAGAAATCTTCCACCGAACAGCCACCTCTATCCTATCTCATGCCAAGAAAAATTGAGTAAGAGAGAAAAATCAGTCAGGCAAACCTCCAGCATTAATTTAAAGTATTAGACTATTATAGGTAACTGAAATTTCTAGAACATATGTGACATACAGCAGATAGAACCACAGGATCACTGAAATCAGGTTGCTGGCCTTGTGGCTTTGTATATACTCTCACAAGGCCCATCTCTTCCCACATCTTTGAAAGTAGTCTATCTAAGTTCAGCTGCACAAGCGACAGGCATATAGGTCAACATTTTTGTCAAATGCACCAAATATGGAACTAATAAACAATAATTAATCTGCAACTAATTCCGCCTTGCATTGTGTTCTTGATGTATGGTAGACAGCATTATAGTGTCCTTTTAACAGGGAATGGACAATGAACTTCATAAAAGCATGAGGAAGGAAAACAAAGCAAGCATCATATCATATCAAAAAGTCATTGTCTTCTGCTCATATCACTGAAGATACTATCATTTTAAAACTATTAGCAGACTCCTTAACTTTGCTTCGATGTATTTATTATTGCCAAAAGCCCTTAACATTTAAAATACGTTAGAAAACATGCCTTCAGGTTGCAGCTGATTACAACGGAATTAGGCTGCCGGGCTAACTTATCCACATCATCAATACCAATGACATCTATCTTGTTGTAAACATATACACATTTGATATATTTGCGGTTTCCTTCAATGACATCTATAAGATCATCAACTGTCGCATCCTCACGAAATAGAACCTGAAAAGAATCCATCAGGAATACCTCCAAGTAAGGGAACACCATTTGAAAGAATGAATAAATAAATCAAATCTGAAGTTTAAAACGTTACAAGACTGCAGACCTCTGCATTGTGAATTTTGTATTCATGTAGGATTTGATAACAGAGTTTTTCATCCACATGAGTTAAAGGTAATGTACTGTTGAAAGAGATGCCTCCAGTTTTCTTCTTTTTGAAATATATCTGCAAGAAACCCAAAATGAAGCAGACAGCAGTAATACAGAATTAAAAATTAAATTATTAGACTTTTCATATAACTTGAACTAGTTACTGTTATACAGTTCGTAATGTGCAAATTATTCATTTTTTCTTGAGGCAAACAACAATGCAATATTTTTAAACACAGAAATGCACCTAATGCAGTAATAATGATACGAGATATACAATGGTTACTGATGTACTTACTTGAGGCGGTCTCTTGTTTAAACGCAATCCCACAGCCTCCAGTTCCTTTGTTAATATTTGGCGATGACCCTCACTCTGGGATTTATAGTAGAATACACAGACACATGAGAACAAAACTCATAAAAGTCTTGAATTCAGAAAACTGCTCTTATGATATAGATACTTACTTTAGAGGCATCCAGAACCATAAGCACAAGATCCGATGACTTGGCAACAGCAATAACCTGAGAAATGAGCAGGCTCGTGAAAAATCTTGATTCCAAGAAACTACTCAGCCAAACTAAGCATAAGATTGGAGAGAACAAATTATAGATATGAACAGAGAGCAAACGAAAGACATAATATGATCTTATCATTTTGCTTAGTATGAATTCTGAATGTATGGGTTCACTGCCCTTTTTAAGCAAACAACATTCGGCAACAATTTTACCAATTACCTCATTTGGCTACAATAGGTTCCATACCCGGAGATGACAATACATATCACCAAGAAAAACAAGAAGCTGCAAAATTTTACCTGCCTCCCACGTCCCTTGCCTTCAGAAGCACCTTCAATAATTCCAGGAAGATCGAGCAGTTGAATCTTAGTATCATTGTAATGTATGATACCAGGAATGCATGTAAGTGTTGTAAACTCATAAGATGCAGCTTCTGAATGAGTTCCAGTTAACATAGTCAAAAGGGTAGATTTCCCCACACTGCAGTTGCATTACAAGGCAATAGTTAGCTCCCTTTTCAAAAAACAAAATGTCCACATAGAGCATAAATGCATGTCTGTAAGTATATTCTCTTGCAAATGGATGTTTGTACTGAAAGCCCGGGATATATTTTCCTACACAGTTGTGCAAGTAGATGGAGCATGTAGGCTAGAGAAGGATGGCAGAAAGAAGGTACTGTGCTTTCTACTTTGGCAAACACGTGTTGCTAATATTTCTTAATAACTTAATCCAAAAAATTAAGGACAAGCATTCAAATGATAAAGGTACCTCGGAAATCCTATTAGTGCAACACGTCCATGACCAAATTTTGTAACTTCAAAACCGTCTCCACCTCCACTAGAACCCTGACCATAGATTCAAAAGGCAGCTTTAAGGAAAAAGAAAAGGAGAAAGCATGACAAGTGCAAAGAAAAACTACTGCAATTATAATAGGTTACCAGCCAGGCCATGAGCAACATTATCATTTAGATCACTTACACTATATCATATCATATATCTAGCCACCCAAGCAAGAAAAAAAGAACAACTTTGTGAAATAATTAAAATGGTATGAAACTGATAGGCCATTCAAGACTTGGGAATTATTAAAAAGACATAAAGATTGATTATAACACCGTTTGCAGGCACATTAAAATGTAGCAAATAAGAAATTGGAGAAAATCCAAATACGTATAGATCATATGCATATAAAAACAACAAATTTTAGAATCCATTCATGTTACATAAGAAATATTCCTACTTTCGGTGGCTCGAGTAATTGTGTCCTTAGCTTAGCAATCTTTGCTTTGAGCTGACCGAGATGGTATTCTGTGTATTCAGTAAAAATAAAATAATAGACAGATTCAGTTTTTTGCATAAGATCAATAATTATCAAATAAACAAATAAAATGGGTTTGACATGAAGTTAAAGAAATTTTAGTTCATATATACAAGTAAATATGCATTTAAGGAGATACAATCATATACCTGTGGCCTTATTTTTCTGGGTTCGAGCCATCTCGGCTTCGATTTCTTTAATCCTCTCAATAATCCCCATCTTTTTTCCTGATTTCAATGGCACAGATTTAGCTCCCAGAAGTGTGATTATAGATTTGTATGGACAGGAAATCTGTCAAAAGGCTAAATTCTAACATAATCATCCAAAACCAGTACACATTAAAGAAAAAGCAAACTTTGACAAGAACCCGATTACACCACGAGAGAAAAAAAAGAACAAATTGGAACAAAACAGAAGTACCCTGTTTGGATGATGAGAAAATGAAGGGGAAAGAGAGAGAAACAATAGAATGTTGGAAGTAATTCAGTTCCCTTATCTTCTTTTCTCCCCATATCTCAATCAGTGAACCAAAGATTATGAGAGGGAAAGAAGCTGATTGCTGATTATACCCGATTAAAAGCAAGTTGGTATTAGAAACATCGAAATAGTAGTGCAAAAGAAAATTTACAACTTTCTGAAGCATGTGAAAGTAAGTTTATGAGCCATACAGAACTGATGGAAACAAAAAGAGAGAGAAATTTTGCCGAATGAATGACTCACCAGAACTGAGTGAAACGCGATCTCAATAGCTGAAAGGGGAAGAAAGAGAGAAAAAAGAAAAGGAAGAAGAATATCAAGTAGGAGCAGACAAATAGTAGGGCTTTGAAGTATGAAAAAGATGAAAATTGATGGACTTCATTTTGAAAGCCCAATTCTGGTATTAAAGAAAAGTAGGCCAAAATAGTTTTCGCCAGTTAGCAAGTATCATGCCCAGTAGTGATTATGTGGGTTTAACTCGCTGAACACTTAAGCCAGTGGTTTAAAAAATTCAGTCCAATTATGGTAATAGTACCATGATGTCCTTAATTTAAAAGTCCCATTTTAGATTCTTTACTAAAAAAATATGTAAATTAGTTTTTATACATTAAATAAAAAAGTAAATAAATTTTTTTGTTAAAAAATTTCATCCATTTTTACGGTTAAAAACTGAGGTTACTGATAGAATAACCAAACAATTAGATGTGACACATTTTGACATATAAATACCAATTTTTAATGTAAAAACAAATGAATTTTTTAACAAAAAAACTAATTTACTTTTTTAATCTAATATATAATGACTAATTTACTCATTTTTAAAGTAAAAAAGACAAAATACATTTTGCCTTGTAGTAGACTTTTACTGTCCAATTATACAATCAGCTATACTGTGTAAGGTGTAAACATCTCTGCAAGTGACTATCATAGGCCTTACAGGGATTGGAGGAAAGCATTATGGAAACTCAACAGTTCTTCCCAAATTAAAAATTTATTATGGATAACGTGTTATAAACTTATAATCTTAACCCGACTCTTGAAATTTTATTTAAATGTCGATCTTAATCCAAAATTGAGTCCATGGAATATATTCTCTTCTTTTGTCCTTTTGCCAAAGCTTTTAAGGAGGTCTTAACCTTAGTGGAAACGAGGGTGCTTGCATTTTCTGCCTCTGGAAATGGCTGGATGAAACCTAAGCCAAATGTGTTTAAAATTAACTGTGATGCCTCATGGATTTCTGAAAATCGAATGGTTGGTATTGCTGCTGTTATGAGAGATTACAATGGCTGGTTGAAATCCAATATAGAAGTGCTATAGACTTTATGCTTCTTCAGCGGAAGCCTTGGCAGTATGCCTTGGAGCTTCCATTGCTGAAAATCTTATTTCTCCTCTTAACCCTAGTTTTCATAATTATTGGAAATGTTATGCTGTGGAAATGGATATTAAGTGTCTCCTGGAGTGGTGACTGTTAATAGAGAGCAGCTGATTGGGTTGCGAACCCTGGGATACCATCACACACGATGTTACTCAAAAAGTCCTAAAATTTTCTCTTAATTTCCCAAGTATCTCAAGTATGACGTTTACATGGTGGGATTTCATATCCTCCAAGAAGAATCAATTGTTTGATGTTTCCCCATTTAATTTTATTACTTGTTTATGCAAGAATGAAATCGGACATTCCTTCAAAAACAATAATAGTAATAATAAAAGAAACTCGCCCTTGTGATTTAGTATCCATCCTCTAAACTTCATGCTTTATGGATAATTTGCAAAACTAACTTCAATAAATTAAATTTGAATGGACGATTAGATGCGACACGATGCGTACGGCTGTACACGATGCATATGGCTGTTTTAACACTAATAGCACCGTCAATTCAAACTTACCCTAAATTTAGATAATTTTTCTTCCTTTTTTTTTTAAAATCCAGAACAAAATATAAACAAATCATTCAAGAAAAATACAGAAACCATTTCCAATTAAAAACTTCAACAACAGATTTACATGCAATTGCAAAGCCAGATAAAAGGAAATATGGAAATTTAGGAGTTCCCGAACTCCAAGAACTAGAATCAACAGTTCAGAGAGACTAACAAAACTCCCATCTTTTAATATAAGCATCACTGAGATCCGCTTAACCCATCATTACTGGGCAAGGGAAGAGTAATACGCGATGCTAACAAGGAGAGAATGCAGGTACATGAAATCAAAATTCCAATAACGGCAATATCTACTCATGCATGAAACTAAATACGGGGGAAATTCCTAAGGATTAACTCCTGTTATAAAACATGAGTTGAATTTAAAAAGCTTTGATCTTCTAGGTGGCCAATTTACCACACAGTGAATCAACCTAGAAGACCAGAGAACCGAATAAAAAAAACCTAGAAAATTTGAAACAGGTTATGATTTTATTTATAGAAAGACTGGACGGCAGGGATCTTGAATTTGAGAATCCAATGGTTCTGATTAAAATTTTGACTTTACCAGGGATATACAAGGAATTTCAGCTATGGAAATATAGAGTTATCGCTTACCCATGCAACGATTGGTCGAGGAAAGAAAAGAAAAAAGAAAAAATCAAAGGAAACGATAAGGAAAATGGCGGGTACTCTGTCTTCTTCAACTCTCCATTGCCAAACTTATCTAGTTTTCACTTCCCAGAATCCATTGAGAAACCTGAATTCTTCTTTCCTCATAAACATCGAGAAGCGAGCTCTTATCCGTTGCTCCGCCAAGAAGAAAATTGGATTCGTGGATCAAATTCTCGATTATATTGAAGGTTCTCCTACTGCCCTTCTTTCCAAATTAATTTTTACAATATTGCTTCATTTAGGGTTCTGCATTGATTTCAGGGGGTCCTAAGTTAAGAAAATGGTATGGGGCACCTGAACTACTACCAAAAGATGGACCGATCGTGGAAGATCAGGAGGAGGAGGATTATCCAGGTAATTTGTTATGGAAACTGGAAAGATATATCAGTATGCTTATAGTTCTTGGAGAGGATGAACCATTGATGAACTATTAATCTTTTTGAGTTTTCAGAAGATGAAGTCAGGGATGCAGTTTTAGTAACAGATGGGGATAGTGAAATTGGACAGGCAAGTTATCTTACTGATGATCGTAGATAATGGCCAAGTCTGTGGAATGCCTCCTGACTGAGCATGAACCGATAGTGCTAAGCCTGGACTTTTTTTTGTCCCTTATAGTCGCTTAAACTCCCTACTGGTTAAAGCAAATTGAGCTTATTGTAACTGTTTATTTATGAATGCAGATGGTGATATTGTCATTGATTGTTAAACGAGCTAGAGTAAAGGCATTAGTGAAGGATAAACGCTCAGCTAATGAAGCTTTTGGAACTTATGTTGAAGTGAGTTCATGTGCTTTCAATGAAGTAGCGTTTAGAAAGGCATTTATATATGATTCACGTCATCGGCTTATTTAAATGATTCTTTATTCTTATACATGTTATATTTTGTTCTGCTGTGTTTGCAGTCAATATCTGGAGAGACAAGTAACAAGGTATTTGTAAAGAAAGCTCTTCGTGGAGTTCGTGCAATCATATGCCCAAATGTATGTGAATCTCTAACCTGTCTGGTTCTAGATTTCTACTAAATCAGCATCTTGATGTATGGATGCTATAGTCTAACAGTTTCTACTGTTGGGCTTTTGATTTTTGAAATCTGATCTTTTTGTTATTATTTGAATTAGTTGCTGGTTTTTAGGAGTAATGCTATCCTAGCTTCAACTAGCTATTTCCGAGGAGTGGGATTCTTTAAAGTCGTTGAACTTTTCTGTATTTAAGCACTGCAATTGCTTCAATAAAATTCAGCATTCATTTTATCTCCATCCAAACTTCTATAATGGCCAGTTTCTCCATCCTCTCTAGTATCAAGCTAAATGCTGCATTTATACATAGTTACTTGGATCAGAAAAACATGAAGGATAACTAGAGAATCAAGATGGTTGTGTGAAGGCTTGCAGATTATACATGCTTGGCAAGACTCCAGCCTGATATTTGTCGGAAAACTGTAAAGAAATCTAAACAAATAAAGGATTGTCATTTTCCTAAGATAGTGAAAACAACTTATTGCAAAATCTTTTATTGCTTTAGCATTGCTAGCTTTGCTCTGGTTGCAATAAAGATTTTGAAAATTTTATTTATCTCGTCTTGCAGGAAGGTTTTTTATCAAGTATTGAGAGCTTTAAAGGTGTTGAACATATAGTTCTCTTGTCTCAGGTACTCTCTCTCCCTCTTCCCTGATGTTGCGTGTAAGCGAAAGGCTTTGGACAGTGATTATACATGATTGTGGTTTACAAAGGTTGCAGTTGTTTGTTTATAGAGCAAGCAGTGGTATTCAGGCTATTATGAAAAACAATCAAAGAAAGATAGCTGAGAAAGATGAATCAGTACTGATGGCTTCAGGAATTCCATACACCATAGTTAGAGCAGGAATGTTGCAAAAAACTCCTGGAGGAACTCAAGGTTTCAGTTTTGAAGAGGTAAATCATTTGTCTTTTAAATAGACCAAACAATGCTACTTACAGTAAGGTAATCCACCTTATTCTTATTGCAGTTAACTAGAATTGAGCAACATATACAGGCAGCAGTAGTTAGTGAATCAAAAAGCATGGCCAGAATGGCCATTTGTTTTAGTAACTCAGCCTATTTTCTTTTTGGCTTGTTCCTGGAAGAGGGCAATCCTGAGAAACTTAAGACAATGCTTATGGAACTCTAGAAATTGAGACAATTCAAGGTCGATATTATAGTATCTGGATTCATATCGTATTGCTTAGCAACAACAAAAGAGAAACTTTAAAGGTTTCTCAGATGCCTTTTACAATCACTCAATGAAGCTTGGTTCTCGAGACAAATTCAATGTCAATACTATGTTATCTGGATTCATGCCTTATTACTGACCTACAGAAAGAAGAGAACTTTAAAGGTTTCTCAGATTCTCTTTCCAATCACTCAATGAAGCTTGGTTCTTGATTCTTTGACTTCTAGAAACCAGAATAGATATGTTTGTCGAATTTGAGAACACGAGAAACAACCATATTCATTGTAACAGTTTCTAACAGTTCCTACTAACGCCACCATTAACAGGGCTGTTCAGCAAGTGGAAGCCTCAGCATGGAGGATGCTGCCTCTCTATGTGTGGAAGCACTTGAAGTAGTTCCACAAGCAAGATTCACATTTGAGGTCTGTGAATAATCATGTCTGCATCTATAAGTGGAAGAAAAAGAACCCCTACAATATCTAATTATTCACTGAATAATTTATCCTACTGCAACTTTCTAGTCAAAAGTTCAAGGCCACTCTGCCATTTTTCATTCTTTTATTCCTGGATTAAAAGATAAGACTAGTTTATCTATCTTGGTATCCTGTAGCGATTAGTGGTGTCAAATTTATCTTTTGACATTCTTCGACAAGCTGCTCTTTTCAAATGCATGTATAGGATATAGGTACACGTGTCTGATACGGATATTATCAACTTATTCCTTACATTTAGAAGATCATACTCTCATACCCGTATCCATATATGTGCCCGACACATGCTGGGATACAAACTTTGTTTAAGAAAAGATGAAGGTAACACAGACTTTTTAGTTTAAAGTCACTTAAAAACAAAACAAACAAAAAGATTTACTCGTTGGAATAAATATAGTCATCAACAACATGATGTCTGAAGTGACATGGGAACAAAGAGTGTCTGGACAAAGTGAAGTGGAACCGTTCAAAAGGCAATGTAAGAAAAGCAATGGAACAATAAGTAATTGTTTACACAAAAACATTTCAATTTCAAACCACCTTTTCTTTTTCTATTTATTTTCTGTTTGCCATTCGTCTTATATTCCTTTCCATTTAAGTTATTGATAACTACTACAACTTTGTTTGTGTGAACCATAGGTTGTCAATGGAGGAGAGAAAGTTTCAGATTGGAAAGAGTGTCTGACTAGATTGATAGGAAAAACGGAGCAGTAGCTGCCATGACAGTGGCACCATATCCAAGCAAAACACAAAGACAAAAGTGCACCCATTTGTTTCTTTTTCTCCCATCATGCGTTCAATTATTTGGTCATATTAAAATATGTTTGCCTGCATCTGAACTGAAAATGTTTCTATAAAGTTTGGTCTTCTGGGCAAACTGAAAGATTTCAACTACAACAGCTATGTTGAATTTCATGACAGGTTCATGTTCAACATCATGCTATATAGATATTACTTCTATCTTAAGATTTAAATGAAAGTTCACTTCTTTTATTGACATTCTATATGAGACTTTTCAATTAGAAATCTTAAGTTCCAGTGGGTTTTTTTTTTTAATTTACTTGTTTATAGAAATTATTCACAGAATAGTCGTGGAATGATGAAATAGTAGAAATAGTGCACGTGTGTGGAGTTGTTGCATGATTAAAAAAGCCATGGAATCACTGCATTTTGGTGCTTAATTTGTTGGGGGGAGGGGGAATTGCAGGCAAGAGGGATGTTGGGGCAGCAATGGACATGTAGATCTAAACGTTAAGAATTGCTTTAAATATAATAAAAATACAAAAACTGATCTGCATAAATTATTAAAATTCAAGAATACAATGCCAACATGTAACAAACATGATCTCTTCTTTTTAGTTCAGTAAATCAATTAGTAGATTAAAATTAAAAAAATGGAAGAGAACATAAACATAGAAAGCATACATTGGAGTACGGAAACAATCTTACATTCTTTATTGTCTGATTCCTCCACTTCATGTGCAGAGTTGACTTGACTTGTCCAGACCCAATAGATACTATAAAATTCATCACTCCAATTATATTCATGAAACTTTTTTTTTTTTGATAATAAATTTAACTCAAACTCATGAATAAATATAAAAAAGCATGGGCAGCACTTAAACTTAAACCCCATTCTTAAAATAATAATATTTCCCATCTATCCTTTTCAAAAGCCCTTTAGATTCTTTGGTTTTTTTTTCACATTGCAGAAAGAAAAGAAAATTATGTTATCTTTGGAATATAATTTATTCAGTTGATCACATTTGATTAGGTTAGGAGGTGACCCCATACTTTAAAGTCCACAAAAACTTACTGCTCCCGTTTGATGGCACTCTTAAAAGCAATCACATGAATGATGAATTCAATGCATCCTTTTCATTTTAATCATTCCAAATTCAATCCTTGTATAATTCACTAGAAAAACTCCAAATCAATAACTTGGCCTCAGAACATGATTCACGTTGAGGCAATGATTGATAAGTTCAAGATTAATCAGAAAATTTTGAGAATAGGTACCCAAATGAAATACCAGGTTGATGACCCAGATAGTGCTAATCAGCCTAATTTTTTTTCGTTTAAATATTGCCCCAGATGTAGCAATTTATGGTTCAGGAATAAAGCTATGGCATAGTTTAACATATCTGTGATCCACTATCTAAAATTAATTCCTTTTTTTAAATATCACCAAAAATGCTTTAGACATTATTGTTATGAAGAGGCTAAATTGATTAAGTAGTATATAGTATTAGATTTATCTATTCCAAGCACATGTTTCAGACAGTTTGTGTCTGCTTTTGTCCTAGCTGTCACCAAAAACTATAATTAAACCATACAACCTGCTTTTAGTTTATGAGCCATTGAAGATGCAAGAAAACAAAAGAGATTTCATATTTGCCATGATTGATTGTACAAGAAAACCCAAAAAAATCAAAGCCTATCTGATAAATCTCATTTGTTTTGATTTACATTATATCTTTTTCTCTTTCTATAAGCATCTGTGCTTTCTCTTAAGAAACTTCTCAATTATTAGCACTTAATTTTCCTTTAAGTTCATCTTTTTTTGGAGGGGTTTAAAAGAAAGTCATCATCCCCAACTTGAGGTTTAAGCTTATGGTGTTGTTTCAATCAAAATAATTGAAATAAACTCAAAGCCAAAGCTGCTTTCTTCAGCTTGTCCCACAGCATCTTCAACCCCAAAAAGGCATGCATAATTACCAAATATGACTGCAGAATATATATATTGCTAGTATTTTCTCAGTTTCCCACAGAGACACAACTGAGAGAATTTATGCTCGAATATGATTCATTGTCTCGACATAGATGTTAGATAAAATTACTTATGAAGAACACAAGAGCTTCTAAACTTAAAAAGACAAAAAGATGGGTTGTAAGAAAACAGTATATACCAACCCTTTACTACATGGGAAAAGAAAAAAGTGTGGTTGTTGGTAGTTCCTATCAAAACTCTCTTAACAAATGAACATAAAGAGATCATTGGAAACTGGAAAATGCTCCAAAACTGTTTTATTTAATGACAGTTAAAGCACTCACAGACTTGCCTCATTAAACAAATAATTAAAGATGGTAAACAAAGATAATGCTTGATTTCCACAAGGCAGCATAGTGATACATTATTATGATGAAGCTTCAAGCTCTCAAAACACATTTCATACTCGCATTGAAAGAGTAAAAACAGAATACTATCTCTTTTTTTTGGCCTGACTAAAATATCAAAATACCCCCTCCCTTTATTCCACAGTGAAAGGGTACATACTTTATGCCAAAAGTTTCAGTTTGATCAAATTTTTACCCAGATCTAATTCTCTTCTGACTAGCTTTTCCATCAGGTTCGTACATCCCGGCCGAATCGCCTTCGGACGAAGCTTCCATCGACCTGGTGAAAGAGCTGGAGAGGTCAGCATAGAGATCAGCTACTCTTCTAATATTGTTATTCAGCTCTTTAATTAACCCCACATTCCGGCTCAAGTTATCTGGGATCTTTGACTCATGGTTTTGGTTAATCTCGTTGATTAGCAGCCTGTTTTGGTCTAGGATGTCTTGAACTTGAACAAAACTCTTTTGAAATGTTTGCAAAACCTTGCCATCCACTTGACCTCCATTACCAAAACTCGAACATATATCACCTTCCATTCCAACAGTTACTTCTCACTTCAATCAACCCTGCATGAAAACAACAACAATAATAATGCACATCCAAATTAAGGCAAAGAAAAGGATAACAAGTTATGATGGCACTCATTACTGTTAATCTAATAATCTCTAATACAAACAATTACTATAGGGAAAAAATAAATTAAAATGCAACATGGAAAGGCAAGGAACTATATAGTCTCTCTATTTGGTTGCTGAAGAAAATGAATGCAAAAGAAAGATAAAACTACAGTTTTAAGACCTTAACTTTCTAATTGGGACTAATGGGAGGGAGAACAGCTCACCAAAGGAAGAAAAGTCAAAGAGTTTTAACAACTTGGCTTTGGATAAAATGACTGCAAAAGGATTTTCCTTTTTGCTTTTCTCCACCTTTCTTAGCAACCAAGCAGAGATTCAGAGTGTGTGTGTGTGTGCGCGCATGTGAGGCAATGTATTAATCACAAAAAACAAAACAAAAAAAAAAGTTCTGTTCTGTTTTGTTTTGTATTTTAAAAGGAAAATCACTCCTTTGCCCATAAAAATCAACTTTTTTACCCAAGTTCTTATTTTGAGAGACCCCAACAAAATCATACCCCTAATCTAAAAACACATCATTAAAAAAAGGAAAGAGAAACAAATCTTTGGTGTAAAAAAGGGAAGAGACTGTAAGGAACTAGGGGGCAATTTCTTCGGCTGTTGCTCCAAATATAGAGTTATAAAGAGATACCCACTTCCCTCAAAAAAAGAGGTCACCTTATAAGGCAGGTAAGTGTATAATTATTATATCAACATAAAAAGGGAAAAAAATTTTAAGTACCATTAAAAAGTTTAAAACAACATAAACAAAGAATACCAAAATCTGGGTTGATATGCATTTTCCATATTTACCTTGAAACAACAAGACATGTCGAGGGGTAAAAACCAGCAGAATTGGAATCTCTTCTTCAGCAAAATATGGGATTCAGATATATTTTTTTCTTCTGACAAAAAAGAAGAAGAAGATATGGGTAGTCTTTAAGAAAAGATTGGGATGGAATCTTCTTCTTATTGCTTGTGGAGAGATGGCTGAGAAAGATAGCAGAGATTGGATTAGATTCAACACAAAGGCCCTGAAAACATGAAACCAAGAAAGAAAGAGAATATAAGAATGAAAGATTTGATGAATTTGATTGATATGCTCTCTATTAACGTTGTTGTAATGTTGGTTGCTCTCTTTCTCTCTATGTTTTGTCTCTTTCTCTAGACTTTTAAAGACCAGTTAGGCAGAGTTTTTCCCTTTTACCTCTTTTTTTTTTCTTTTCTTTTTTTCTGAAAAAAAAATCTGGTTTTATTTGTCCTCTCCTCGTTTACTTCGCCTGCTGGCTGCTGCTGTACTTTACTATATTTTTAGTTTGCCAGGTAGAATAACATTTACAGTGCAATAATTACTAAAACAATTTAGAAGTATTGTATAAAATGAGTATCTCACAAAAATGTTGTACATTTAGAACTAAATAAATAAATCCCAATCAGTTGAGAATTTTGAAATTTTAAGTTGATGTTTATTTTTCCCTAATTTTCTCTGAATTTTTTAATCCAGATTTATTATAGTTTTAAGTTTGGTTTGGGTAGGTTATTTTTAAATTTATTTTTGGGTTAGATTTGAGGTTGATGTTATTTTTAATTAAGTTATTAATTATGAAATTAAAAACATTATTTTTATAATTAAAATTAAAATTATTATGATATTATTTTATCTTTTCGTACTTTTATATTATTATTAAATAAGATATTTACAAATTTAATTATCAAATTCGTGTTCAATAATATTAAGAGTTATCACTCCATTTAAATTTATTATTAAATATAATTTAAAAGCAAATATGTTTAGCGTAAAATATTTTTTTCACTTAGTGTAATAAAATTTAATTTTTATTACTGTATTGATTAATTTTTATTGAATTTTTTTTGAAAAAACACATAATTCAATTCATATTACACAAATATGTTAGCATGTATGTGTATTTCCTTGTACTATTTTTAAGGGGGCTGGGGATTTTGATGCTTATATTGGATTTCAGGCCCAATACATGGCCCATGAATATCTGATGCGAAAACCGAGTATCAATTTTATAAAAAGCTAACTACCGACTAATATGGGCCGACATGCGGCCTTCCTTGTTTCATATCCTTTAATTTAACCTCTCGTTTTTTTTTTGTCGCTTGATCCCCGTTTTCCTCCTACGTTAAAGAAGCCATTTCCTCTTTAATAGTGTCGTGTTGGGTTGATTATGTGTATTTGTGATTCTGTGTTTTTAATCCTAATAAGTAATATGTCATAGATAGGTTTTGTTTCTATTTAACTGTATTTATATTTGTATTTATGTTTGTAATAGTAAATATTAAAAAAAAAAAAAGCTTTTCAGTTTTCTGCACTTGGATTCGAAAGGAACCCATTGCTGCGTATGTGCAATAGACGGGGAAGGTGACATAAGATGAAAACTTTCACAGGGGGAATGCATAGTTTGAAACTAAATTGAAGCGATCGTAAATCATGAAACTTGACAAGGATGAGATATTCAGCAGCCCCACTATGAATATCAAACAACCAGCATGGGAGAGGGAGAGTGTAGCTAAATGATTAATACCCGTACTACTAAAATTCAGCTCCAAAACAATTTTAGATGATGAAAAACCCGTGTGTGATTGTCCTAGCAGATATCTTCTATGAATGAAATTATTATGTTGCTGGTAAGGTTGACCCTGGTAGCTTTTGTCTTTTGACAGTGTTTTTGTGTTGAGTTTCGGTGAAAGAATCTAAATTTGCAGGGGCATTAAAGTAACACACAAAAAAAAAGAGACAAAGGGAAAAGGTCATAAAAACTGGCTTAGAGTAGTTTGGGATAGATGGGGATGGGACTAAAAGCCAATCTTTCCACTAAAGCACCGGCTAAGTCTCCGCAGGAGTCAGGACTGCTTTGCAGGCTATCTAGTATCTACTCATGTTGCACTAAAGCCACCCCTATAAAAGACGGGGAAAGGGGGAATATGGAAAAGTTTAAACAACTGGAATAGATGCCCATGATTCTGTATAACAATCTTTGTCATTTTCAAAAACTCCCACGAGCCTATTAAAGTTTAATGTCGATGCTTGTAGTTAAGAACATGATGGTATAGTGGGGTTTGCTTCCATTATCCGAGATAGTTGAGGTCACGTGATTAGGTGTCTTTCTGGCTTTTAAAAAGCGCTTTTAAATTATTGTTTAGCTAAGGCGTTTGCCATTTGGGAGGCTCTTTCGTGGCTAAAGTTATTACGTGTAGAGAATGTTATGATTGAATCGAATTATCACGTGGTTGTGAATGTTTTGACATGTCCTTTGGATGATGTATCTCAGATAAGTATGTTGGTTAATGATAGTTTGATGCTAAAAGAGTAGTTTCAGCAGTTGTCTTTCTATTGGACACATAGGGGTGCTAATAACGCGGCTTATTCTCTTGTTCAGATTGGCTCTCAAAATCAAAAGGAACTCATTGCCGTCGTATGTGCAATAGATGGAGAAGGAGACATAAGAAGAAAATTTCGCAAGGGGATGCATAGTTTGAAACTAAATTGAAGCAATCGTAAATCATGAAACTTGACAAGGATCAGATATGCAGCACCTCCACTATCAATATATCAAACAACCAGCATGGGAGAGTATAGCTAAATGATAAAAATCCGTACTACTGAAATTCAGCTCCAAAACAATTTAAGATGATGAAAAACACGTGTGTGTGTGTGTGTGTGTGTCAGATATCACCCCTTGTCCTAGATCATGAAATCTTTCATGAATGAAATTATCATCTTGCTCGTAAGTTCACCGTGGTAGCTTTTCGCCTTTTGGCAGTGTTTTTGTTGTTGTTGTTGAGTTGTCGTTGAAAGGATTTAAATTTGCAGGGCATCAAAATAGTCCTAACAAAGAGACAAAGGGAAAAGGCGATGTAAAAGGGAGTTTGGAATAGATGGGGATGGGAAAAAAGCCAATCCTATCCACTAAAGCATGGATTAAGTTTCCGCAAGACTGCTTTCCAGACATTTTAAGGTTATCTAGTGTGTACTCATCTTGCACTAAATCTGCCCCTAGAAAGGAAGGGAAAAGTGGGGAGGAATATGGAAAACTTGGAACAACAACAGGAATCGATGCCCACTTTTCTGTACAATACAATCTTTTTCATCCTTAGAAGTTCAGTATTGTTTTTGCCTTGTTACTTGAGTGGTTTATATGTTGTATTAGACTCTCTCCATTTTACAAGTTAGCTTTTGAAAATGCATATATTTGAAAGTTGAGTATTGTTTATGTCTCGAAACTGGCCTATACATATACATAGGTTCTCTCTCCACCTTACAGTTTAGCTTTCGAGGTCGGATTTTACATGAGAATGTAATGAACCAAATGCCAACGGGTCATCATATTGGCTCAGCAGACTGACTGATAAAATCGAATCGGTAATGGTCTAAACCAAAGTTCTTTTGTTTGCTAGCTACCAGATGAATGTTATTGTGAGATGAAAGAAGACTGCCTTTTTGTTTATTTTTCCAGAAGTCTCTTTGCTATATTAGCCAACAATAGTACGGGGTTCAACTTGTTGGTCTAATTGATTGACACCAATAACAAGAGTCTGTGCTACCGTTTCACTATGTCGGCAACTAGGGCATATAGCCGACACAAAACACGTATGTAGCCAAATTCAGGGATAGATAACAAGGTTTTACATATTAACATGGATTGCATCAAATTCATGAATCATGATGATAGAAGATAAACAAACAACAAAAAGCTCTTGGGGTTCCATCCATAAAGTTTCAGTTAAAACTTAAAACCGTCGTCAACTTCAAGAAACCTGTTCACCCATTCAAAGTTCCGGGTATCCACTTTGGAGAAATCAAAGAAGTCATCCACATCGAAGCTTATATTCGACTCCTCAAATCCAGTAGATGTATTCTCTTGTCTCACTTGTTCTTTGGCGTTCTCCACTAATCTCTGTTGAGCAAATTTGCAGCCTTGCCTAGCTGATGCTCCACTGTGTTTCTCCTTCTGGTTCACTTTCTTGCTCAAATGAGAATTCCAGTAGTTCTTGATCTCATTATCTGTTCTTCCTGGTAACCTTCCTGCAATCAAAGACCACCTGTTCCCAAGGAGTTTATGAAGCCTAAGTATCAAGTCCTCTTCTTGGTCTGATATATTTCCTCTCTTGATGTTAGGCCTAAGATAATTCATCCATCTCAGCCTGCAACTTTTACCACACCTATTTAAACCTGCAATAAACAAAATAGGAAACAGATTTCAGTTCAGCCGACGTGTAGGCTATATACAGTGACACTCAGAATGTTTTTACCTGCTATGGTTGGAATTGTCTTCCACCTTTTAGCACCATGAACTGCAATAACCTCAGCCAATTTTCTATCTTCTTCAGCTGTCCATGCTCCCTTGTTGACATCGAATCTCTTAAGCGACAAATTTTTCTCCATTCTTTAGTGGCCCAGATTTTTTCACGGGAGCGTGGATAAAATTCCTTTGGATCCACTAATGCTTATATATGGACCAGAAAGGGAAAGGGCGGTGTTTGTTCGGGGTTCACTGTGTTATCTACCCTTCTTGGCGTTTGAGAAGAATCTCAACCACCTCTTAAATATGTATTTATGCATGTATGCATGTATGCATGTATGCAGACATCAAGAGATGCAGGTGTAAAACAAATATGAAAACGACCGCAGCGATGGCTGTGATGATTGAGTAATGAAAATGCTGTAAAGTTTGTAGAAAGTTGCAAATATTTACGGAAAAGGCTGCAATATTACTGGATACTCGCATAGTGCGCCTGTGACTGATTTTAGAGGGGAAAAGGACTATTTTACTTATAAAGTCCCATTTCTAACTTTATTCACAGAAATAGACTAATCTTTTTATTATTTACTGAAAATGGCTGAAAATGATAAAACGCGTCTATGTAAGAGCGGTGAAATTTCAGCAAAACATGCTTTTGAGGAGCGATTTTGCCATGTCAACACAAAACGCACTGACGTGAAAGCGTTTTATCCGGTGTGCAAAAACACACTAATGTGGGCGCACTTTTGCCCGCTCTCAGATTAAATTTTTAAAAATGGTCATTTTTTAAAAAATATATAAACATAGACTAATTTTTTAAAAAATTTACGAGAATAAATCTTTATAAAAACTTAAAGTGGTAACACCATTTTTTTAAGGTGCCACCAATTAATACTTTATATAGACCCAAAATCTCATTCCCCTTATTTTCTTAAGTAATGTGAGATATGAGACATATGTATATATAGACTCATGAATAGGTTTGTAGTTTGTTCTTAAACAATGTGAGATTCTTTCATCTTTTAACTAACAACATAAAATTAAAAGCTACACTATATTTTATTTTTTTTGCAAAACAATTTCTATTAATGAGTAAATTGGAAATAGGCCTGGCATTGGCCTTTGACTCTTTGGGTGAAAAACTGAGTGTAAGTCAGATGGCTACAGAATAGCAATAGGCATGTGTGCTGCAATTGTACGAGAAAATTTTAATGACGAAAGGATAAAAACTATGGACACAGAAGTAAAAGGCAGATAAAGGAGGTGGCGAGTAATGGTTAATTAATAACCAAAGTGCTAAAAGATTAGGAGCCTAATTTTGTCTTTATATTTACTTTTTCAAATTAATGAAGGTATCCATCTTAATTATTAGAGTGAGTGCTCCGCATAAACAAATTTTGTGATTGGCTGCTACTATGACTTATTTTACCGACCTTTTATTTCCATTTTATCTTATTCCATTTGCAGCAGGCTCTGGCGCTCTGCTTTCATGTGCTTTTCATTTTCTTTATTATAATTAAAACTACTCTTTCCTTTTCCTTTTTCTTCTTTTTCTTTTTGTTGTTAATCATGAAAACAATTTATTACTTTGCTTGTACTAGGTGTCACGTCGTTGAATTTCTTTTTATTTTTCAAATAATCTATCATAATTCTCATTGATTGTGGCTCTTTCTCATAAATATTTTTTAAAATTATATTTTTTTAAGTAAATAAAAAACAACGTGATATTTTAAAAAAAACATTTTTTTATTTAGAATTTTTAATTATTTGCGCTACTTTAAATATGAAATGTTTTTTTTATATCATAAAAATAAAAATTAATTATAAATTAAATAAAATTAAAATTAAGTTGGTTTCAAGTAATCATATATTTTTTAATTTAATACTAATTTTTTATTTTACTCAACCACACTTCAATCAGGACATCACATGTGAATGGGAAAGATATGACATCAAAGTTTACCCAAAAATTTCTGTTGTAACATCCTATAATATCTGCCAAGACTCTAACAGGGCCTGTGCCTAGCTCCAAGCTCTTCCGCCGTACAAACTCAATCTATCTTCAAGAAGAGTCCAAGTATAGCAAAAACTATCGACACTCTTCCAAACTTCCTCTAAGCACTCTCTCATCATTACTAATGACTCTTTATCTTTATACGAGTTGTCTCTCACTTCTTAACATTTTAGACCATTGAATTTAAGATTAATTTTTTTACAAGTCAAAATTCTTTAATTTCATTAATCTTATTCTTAACAAATCAAATCATTTATACTAATTTTGTTAATATTTTTTAATATAAAATTGTCTTAGTATGTTTTTTATTGTCAAAATAGATTTTGTATGGAGTTAAGCACTTTAAGTCAATATTTCATAAGAATTACTTAACTAAATTAGCAAAAGTGAAATAATTTATTAATTATAGAAGTTTTGTACTGTAAATTAATAAATTTTAAAATTTGTAACCAATATAAAAGTTGATACTAATGATTAAAACTACTGATATAATTTTAATTTTTTTAAAATTATTACTTACTTAAAAGACCTAAAATATAAATTACTCCTAAAAATTAATTAAAAATTCTATTATTTACACCATATACAAAAATAAAGGTTTTATATAACATTTGGTCAGGACATTTTTCTTAATTTGATATTTAAGTTTTTTTTAACTTTAATTTAGTATTTAAATTTAACATTTTTTCCTAATTTGACATTTAGGCTTTTTTTTGTCCAATTTGGTACCCTTACATGACAATTTATTTCTAATTGGGTAATTAAGCTCTTTTTTCTTGTCTAATACTCTAATTTGATACTTAGTTAAATGTTATATAACTTTTTTAACCGTTTTAGTTTTTACGAGGGAACAAAAATCATTAATGATGTACGATCAACATATGGCAAATACGTGGAATTTAATGGCAAGAACAGCTAGATTTATTTGGAGTTTTCTTTGTTTCTCTAAACAATATGCTCAAATTTTACTTTTTTTTATTGGGATTGAGATGACTTTGACAATTAATAGTAGAAATGATTCAAGAGGGATCACATGCTTAAAGCATGACCTGATCTTCACAAAGGCCTAGTTTCACCAAATGTTGATCATACATTAATTTTTTTTGCTACCTCATAAAATTAGCACTATTAGTATATTAAAATAAATTGTTTAACATGTGACAAATTTAGGTACCAAAAAAATTCAGACACCAAATTAAGAAAAAATATCAAATTAAAGTACCAAATTGAATAAAAAAACTTACCAAATTAAGTCAAATTCATATACCAAATGTTATATTAAGCATAAACTTCCAACTATAAACTTGTACGAGGCTTAATAACAATTTTCTTTAAAAAATTTTGTTGATTTATAAAAATGGCTATAATTAAATCTTCCTCTTCGCCTTATGGTATATAACAAAAAAAAAATAAAGGGATAAATATCGAAACTATACATGAATTTAATCTAAAATGTAATGTCATACATAAATTTTGATTTTATACAATTTTATATATGAAATTTTAATTTGATTCAATTTTCACAAATCACTAATAACATTACTGAATTACACAATATTACGTCCACAAAAAATTATATTAATCCAATATAGAGAAAATAAATATATGTATTCATTTCTTTAAATGTCTACAATTGAACAAAAAAAATCATGTATACATATAAATCAAAATAAAAATTCTGTGAGTATAATTATACAAAATAAAAAAAATCACTAGTCAAATTGTATATTGAATCAGAATTTATGCATATTTTTTTCATTTTTCTTAAAATTGTTAGGATTTTGGAAAATCTTATACAGAGAAGATCTGCCGAAGTCAGAAAATCCGAACATCTTCTCCACTTCTTGATCTTACCCAACTACATCACCATAATATCTTCCCTCGGTCTCTCGCCATGCCCAGATTTCGGAACTCGCTGCACGAGATTCCGGCATGCCATGCGACCCTGCATTGCGCGCAGAACAGCCTATGACAATTCGGATTTCGGACGCTCTGATTTCATCACAACATCAGACCCTCCATCATCCACTAACATGGCAGAGCAATCCTAGAAAGGGCAGTAAAACCTCTGCGACCCGAGAACCAGCAATTCTCAAAGGGCGTTCTTCCATTGGTCGAACACTTGTACAGGAACAATCGAACGGCAAAATTGTGGTTCTAAAGCAGCATTGCAGTTCACATACATCAGGGCATTTAACCATTGCTATGTTTTCCTGGATTTTGGCCTCTACGTATTTGCCAATGCAATCATTGCAGAACGAATGGGAGCAAGGGTTGCTTATAAACATCTCCTCGAATTGCAGAATGAAGGACTAATTAATGTTACCGAGGAGATGCGGTGTTTGGATTATGAAAAATCGAAATCCCGTGCATTTTTCTTCCATTGGAAGATTAAATGATTTTTTTTTCTTTTTTCAAGGAACAGACTTCAACTGGGAGACTGCCCATTCATATTCTATAGAAGATACTGTTTTTTTTTTCTAGCAAAAATTAACTCATTCTTTTAGACCCGTTAAAATGCGACACAAACTCATTACTGTCTCAACAATCCATATAATATCGAAACAGATAACAGTATTCTTGATGTTATGAAAATTACAGGAATGTGGATTATTTATTTTATGTGGAATCCAGATCATTAAAAGCACTGCAATGTAATTACTTGTCTAATAATAGATATGATTTGTAAATGAGTAAAATGGAAAATGAATATACACTAAAGCGACTGCAGTTTGAGCCAGAAGAAAGAAAAAATGGAATAAAATAAATGTCAACTTTTTCAGTTTCATCTCTTTGGGTATGGTGGCGTTACATTCTAAAATTTTGCCATTTCATCAAAAAAATTTTAAATCATAATTTTTTTTATAAATTATAATAATTTTAGTATTACACAATGTCAATGAAAGTGGAGAAGAACGAGAGGCGGTGTCGAAGGAGGCCGATTCACCAATTCTAAGATCGAGAGCCGAACAAATAAAAAGACTCAAGATGAACGCTCGACGTGTTAGGGTTTTAAGTAGGAATGAGTCCCCGTACATATCTTGAGGTATTTATAGGAGAGGTAAGGGCCTAATGAAGGGCTCAAGTCCAACCAGGTCAAATTGAGCTAGGGATATAACAATAGTTCTCCCTAGTCGAGAGGTAGGTTATATAGTGACTGTGTCTTGAGACCATCTATTAACTGTCCCTGTGAGTGGTAGTTGTTGCAAATAAAGTAGCGGGGTGAAGGGGACAATTTATTGGCTGAATGACTTGGGAATATACGATGCGTTGCAAGGTTATTAAATTCATGCTCACCCCCTTTAGTAATGCATTTTGCGGATGGTATAAATTTCGCTTTATAATTTATCGGATGGCATGCCCATTGGCTCGACAATCTGAAAACGTATAACATATACTCGAGTGGTGCAATTGTCAATTAAAGGATCCGAATTTATACAATGGAAATGTGCCGTATATATATCGTGGAAGTGATTATTGAAAATGTAAAATAGAGGAGGTTCAAGTTATCCGTTGGTAATATAAAATGTAAGAGATGCAACGTTTCATTGGTAATATGCAACATAAGAAAATGCATATTATCTGTAGGCGATATAAAACGTAAGATCTTGCTCCTATATCCATGGGGAGATTTACGGTAAAAAATCACTAGTTGGTCGCACTACCATAAGCCCTCGCAGCACAGAAGTATGTGGAGAGTGAAGTCCTGCCGCGTCAAATCACAACCCTAGGCCAAGTCTACTCGACTTAGATTTACGTGATGAATACAAAATCATAACACGTAAAATTTATAGATTTAATGTAAATATAAACAGTAAATGTGAGTATTCACGGGAGTCCCTCGCAGGTTCCTTTTCTAACAGTAATCATTAAATGAACATACATATATGCAATGGGATATAACCACCCATGGGAACCCTCAGGGATTCTCTTGCCCAAACTCATAGATATGCATATATTGGCAAGTATAAATAAGCATACCGAATGTTTACCATTCATGGGGTGTAGCCCCCTGTGGGTGTGAGAACATAAACATTTGTTATCTCTGTCTCTTAGGCCTTTGGTTGGATTGTACGAGTAACAAGAAGTTTCCTAAACAAGTTATCTCATTTCATACTTTTCATTAAATCAATTGAAGCAGATTTACAAGGACCCAAAACCAACCGCAAATTAGAGATAATCGATGGAAATCCAAATTAGCAAAGTTGAAAGAGAAGGGCGTCGATTGAAGGCCAAAACAGCAGCAAACTTAAAGAAATTGCAACAACTTTGGAAGGACCTTACTCACAGCGTCTCCATTTATAAGGAAATGAGCACGAGTTGTTCAAAATGTATGATTGCATTTAACAAGGACATCCCGGAGTCATTATTTGGCCAACATCATTTTAGGGAATTCATGCATCAAAATAAAAATGAAAAAAAGAAAACAATCACTTGATTGTTCTCACATTATTCAATCAGTGTCATTTTAGGCATTTCATCTACTTAATTAAACAATGACATGCCATGTTCGCATTTTACATTAACTACAAGACATCGTTAGATGAATCCCATCACAGGATTCAAGATTAAACTTATAATTAGTAGTGGTATAGAAATGATGGAAGGTATTTGCTTTATCTCATTTCTTCATGCTGAATCTGAATAAAACATGTCTATATATTCAGCCTTTAATCCACCCTTCAACCTGCAATCTAAATTTTAGTTATCAAGAACCAAATTCCTGCACCAAGCAACCTTACACAGTTGAAGAAACATGAACACCATAGAAATAATAAACAGAGTAATTTAACGAGAAATTAAGCTAAATGGCTCATCGTTATCATAATTTAATGAGAAATTAAATGGCCCACAGTTGTCATACCTGCTACAGGAACATTATCAAAACTGTTTTGGTATTTGATCAACAGCTCTTCATACTAATCTCAGCGTAGATTTCTGTATCCAGTGCCTCCAAAGCTCGATTCCCATCTCTCAAAGGCTTCAAATACCTTGATGAACAGAAATTAGCTTAGTGTTTGGTCCAACGCACCCTAGTATCAATGAAAGTAGAAAAGAACGAGGAGCGGTGTCGAAATTGGCCGGTTGACTTGGGATGGATGTTTAGTGTATTAGACTTTTGAGTAGGGAAGAGTCCAATATCTTGACATTTATAGCAGAGTTGAGAGTTCAAGTTTAACCAGGTCCATATTAAAATAGGAATATAACAAAAATTTTAATTTCTCTTACATTATATATATTAATTAAGAAAATCTAAATTCAAATATAAAATTGAAAAAAAATAAAATTCTGAAATGAATATGAAAGAAATAAAAAAGAAATTAAATTCAAAAACTAAATATTATTTTACGCCTAATAATTATTACCCAACAACAAAGGTGAAACCCAAAATTAAGCCCTCTCGCTTCTTGTGCTGTACCATATACCCATATCATTTGAGTGAGATGGTGAGAAAATAAATAAATAAATAACAAAAAGAAGACCCTTTTTAATGTTTCCCCAATCTGTCACCAACCTGTTTGACCCATTCCACTTATTAGCCCAAAAAATTTCTATCTATTATTGTTTTTAGTATTTTCCAAGAAATTAATAATATTAATAGGTTAAAATATATCATAAGTCCTTATATTCTTTATAAACTTAAAATTTAATACTTATACTTTTTTATTTTTAAAATTTAATCTCTATTTTTCAGATTTTAAAATTAAATTATACTGTTATTTTTTTTGTTTAATTTATTAGTTTGACACATTATGAAATAAAAAATATATACTTACTTGGTAGTTACGTAACTAAATAAAAGGTAAACTATAGTAGAAATTACCCAATTATGAAATATTATAAAATGATCACCTAACTATTCAATTTTGTCTTTTTTGGTCATCGGCTAACTAATATAAAAAATAAGAATATCCAAAAATCTAAAATAGTTGGGTGACCAAAAAAGACAAAATTGAATAGTCGAATGATCATTTTGCTACTTTTCATAGTTGGATGACCAAAAAAGAAAAAAAATCATAGTTGGGTGACTACTAATGTAGTTTACCCCTAAATAAATGATATTGTAATGAACCTGAATTTAATAGAATAACTTTAACAATGTTAACAGTTGAACTTGAATTTTGAAATTGAAAAGTAAAGAGATTAAATTCAAAGAAATAAAAGTATAGAACTAAATTTTCAAATTCGTGAAGTGTACAGGGGCTTATAGCATATTTTAACCATATTATGTTTATCCTTGTAAAAAGTAAAAACCTCAAGGATATGTTTGGTTCAGTATATTACCTAATACAATACAGGCTGAATACGCGCGTATTACATGACGCCTCTAATCCGGCGTTTGGTTCGCTGTAATAGGCATTACGGGCGTAAACCAATCCCGACCTAATCCCCTTTTTCGCTACTTTTGTAATCCCTTCCCAAATCCCTGTAATAGCTATTACGTCCGCCTTCCGTCCCCTGCTCTCTGTTTTACCCTCCCTCCCTACCCGACCCTCTCCTATTCTGTCCTCAAAATTTCTCCTTCCATCTCCCACCGTTTTTGTTTATTATTCTGTCCTCATTGTTTCTTCAGTCTCTGTCTCCTCCCATTTCCTCCCAACCCTATCTGCAACTCTCTACTGCTCTTCAATATTTTCACAAAATTGGAAATACCTGATAGCTGAATCCAGTGAATCCTTTGAAAGTGAAGCGTTTTTCGGGTCATCACCTCTAATCCAATATCGGGTGAGTTTTATTTCGGACCGAAATTAATCTGCCAATTCTTTTGTTCGACAATCTTTTATCAAATATTTTTGCATGGTACAGTCTGAAGCTTTGCTAACTAGGGATGGATTGTTTGACAAAAGTGTTTATGGAACAGAGAAGAAGAAAGCCAGTTCATCTTCCAAATCCAAACGAAGAGGAGCCCTCAAAAGAAATAATGGTAATATGTTTTCTTTGAAATTTTTGGGTAGAATAACTCTTATATAATGTTGGGTGAGTTTGTTTGAGTTGTAAAACTTCTTTCACATTGACATGTGGAATCCCATGAAACTATTCTTTTAGACCATGCTGTTTTTTTTTAATTACTTTTTTTAAGAGATAAGAGCAAGGTGCAGAACTAGGAATTAGTTTCTGGGAATGCCTTTCTGCTACTGTTTCTGTAATCTGAAATTGTGCATTGGAATGCGAAGTCATGTTGGACTGTTAGATATTTGTTCCAACAAGTTTTTAATGTGATTTCTGTGTATGAAGTTTTCAGTAGTGGAGGTAAAACTGTTCCTTGGACCATAGTGTCTTGACGGTGAAAAAACAAGTAGTGAATTTGTGCTTATATGCTAGGCTGACAAACAGTTGATCGTTTGCTATTTCACTGTTCATTTGGTCATGTCTAGCTCATTGTTTTTTTGTTCGTTGGTGGTTTTTGGGTGATTCCTAAACTTTGGTTGACTTTGTTACCAAGTTGGATGGATGTGTTTTTGGAGAAATAATCTACTGTCTTGGAAGACAATGGTCTTGCAGACTCATTTCTCATGAATTTCTACGTTTCTATTGATGTCTTAGATCTATGGTGTTGGGCAGTTGTCCTTTCTTATGCTTCATTTTATATAATTCCTGTGCATTGAATGAACTGTTGTTTCTTTTGGTGTATTATTATTGGTAAAGGGGGGAAATATGGTGCTATTTTCAAGAAAATTGGACAGAAATCATTGAATGAGCAAAATTCTGAGTTCTGTCTGTGTTTTTTATTAGTCGCTGTTTATAAAAGCAGAGCCACTTCTATCATGTCATTGAGCAACATTTTGTATTCAAAGTACAGAAATTACCTTCCATCTACAAGACTCTTCTTAACTTTTAAATTGTTAGAATGCTGACTCCATCACCTTTCAACTACTTGTGTGTCATTCTGATGTTGTTTTACATGATATGTAGAATCAAGCGGCAAAATGAAGGTGTATCATGGTTATTTGGCCAGTTCTTATCATACAGCAATCATTTCTGGGTTTTCTCTGATTTCATCCTATTTGGAAAGTGTGGCATCATCAGGGAATAGGGTAACGCTCATTCTCTTTTCTTTGTGGAATATTTGGTAGATTTTTGCCCTCCACCTATTTAGATATCTGTAATTGCTGTTTTGCTCGTCTTCATCAGATGTTGAAAATTTATGGTTGCCAGTTTTAAGTATATTTGGTGGTCATTTGATGTGATTGTTGTGTATTGGGAATAGACCTACTTTAGCCAACTTTCAGATTTGGAGGTCTAATCTTTGTAGCATAATGTTTGTCTTGTTTCAAATCGTTGATGTTTATTTTCTTTGATGCACTGCACTACTGCTCATGTCAGAAGTCATCTTTCTCAGGTTAAAGCAGTTGTGATAGGTCTTGGTGCGGGCTCACTTCCTATGTTTCTTCATGGATGTATGCAATCTATGCAAATTGAGGTAATTCTTACGTTACCCTGTCAAAGACATGTTAAACTGTCTTTCAAAAGGAATTGCTTTGTTAAAAATTTTATTGAATCTTCTGATTGATTTTGAAGTTGACTTCACTTGATGGAAATAGTGCAATGGAATTTTTATGCACAGGGAGTGGAGCTAGATCCTGTTATGCTTAACCTTGCAAGAGACTATTTTGGTTTTACTGAAGATAAACGAATGAAGGTAACTGACTGTATCTCAGTGCATTTTTAGTTTGAAGTGATTAATCCTTTCCTGAAAAATTAGTACCATTGTCACTGAATAGCTTGTTTCCAATAATTATCAAATTGTTTTTGTTTCATCCTTAAACCTGGCTTCAATATAACTCAACTTGGGAAATATTCTTGATTCATAATTTGACCTTCATAGGCGTTTATGGTCAATGATGCCAAACCTTCCAATTATTGTCATTAGAGGCTGGATTGTTTGGTCTAATTAGGAAACCTGTGAGGCCCTGAATATTATCAAGCCTTAACTGAAAGTTTCTTATGAACTTTCTTAAACCCTCTTAGGTCAATTGTCTAACTACACACAAATATTTATGTTATTATCAAGACGTCAGCCGTATAGGAAGTATCTTCAATGTCTTAGGTATAATAATAAAAGTTGGAAAAGATAGAATGAATATGGTAGGAAATTTATCTGTTTCACCTTTTTAAGAATGCATTTGTAAAAGAATTGTAAGATGACAGATATAATATATATTTTAAATAGAGCTTCAAATATTTTTGCCTTCCAATTTTTTAGGTACATATTGCTGATGGCATCCAGTTTGTCCGGGACTACAGAAACTTATTTTCAGCTGGCAATGAAGTGCTCCTTTCTTCCAACGGAAGTTGCAAACTTTCAGATGCTGAAAGCAGAAGTACCGCTATTGACATAATTATTGTTGATGTGGACTCTTCTGACTCAAGGTGAATTGCTCTATTAACGGCTACAACAATTGTTGTTGCAAAGCGGAAAGCTTTTAAATACATCTTTTAATCACCTCTGTTGTATTGTCTTTATAGCTCTGGACTGAGATGTCCTGCTGCTGATTTTGTGGAAGATTCTTTTCTTCAAAACGTAAAAGATACTCTTTCCGAGCAAGGTCTCTTTGTTATTAATTTGGTCTCAAGGTCTCCTGCCATCAAGGATGCAGTTGTCTCAAGGATGAAAGAGGTGAGATTAAGAACATAAATACTCGCTAATCAAAGTTCATCTCTTGTTTCATGGTTCTATACTCTCTCTATAAATCTAATGTAAATATATTTAAAAGCTTCTTATTACTATTTATTTCTATGTTGGTCCGACTCTTTTTTCCTTAAGTACCCATGTCCGACCTTTATCTTTACATGGATTCAAGGATATGACCCTCCTAGGAATGTTTACTGCATCCCATGTAGTCTAATGCTACTATTTATTTTTATAAATTTAACTTCGTTGATTGTTTTAACCATCGGGAACTTATTATGTGGATTTAAGAATTTAGAAAGCTAACAGTAGTTCTTGGATTAACTAATTTTTCGTTCTCCATGCTTACAACATTTATGTAGCATCGAACCATGCAAATCTCATTGCAATTTGGTTATGTTATGCTCATCATTCAGGTTTTTAGCCACTTATTTTGCATTCAGCTGGAGGGAGAGGTCAACCTAGTACTTTTCGGTCTTTGTTCGGAGTCTCACATTGAGGAGGATTGCATACCTGATGCTGCCCTTAAACTTGATAAATTGCTCAAGTCCGAACATCCCGAGATAAGCCAGAGCATCACAGATGCAGCAAAGAAGCTCAAACGTTTAAAGTGAAGACCGTTTGATAACAAAGTTTCCCCTTTAATGTATTCTCAAGTAACTCGAGAGCAAGCTTTTGCAGATTTTGAAGCAAATGGCATTGAAACTGGGTGACTGAAGATTGCGCCACAGAATGAGAAAAGTCCGAGGTGGGTTTTTATTTCTTTTCTTTGAATGGTATGCATTCTTACCATTAAATATCAATGTTCAAACTTTTTGATGTTGTAAAACTATATAACATATGGATTTTAATGTACAATTTCATTTTCATCTAACCTTTTCTTAATATAAGTTAATTATGTTTATGCATAATATAATTCTCAAGTTATATATTGATTTTAGTAAATTCATATAAGAACATTTTATCATTAAGAATTTTATGAAATTATATATCACTATATAATTATATTTAATATTAATTATTTTAAATTGTATAAATTCATATAAGAAAATTTTTATTATCAAGAATTTTATGAAATTATATATTATTATTAAATTATATGTAATAATTATTATTTTAAATTATACAAATTCATAAACTATAATCATATTAGTTATAATAATTTTAAATTTTATTAAATCATATATTTAATTAAATCATATTAGTTATAATCATATATTATGATTTGAGTAAATTCATATAAGAATATTAATTATTAAGAATTTTATTAAATTATATATTTTAATTATATTATATTTAATAATAATTATGTTATTTTATATTTTACAGTATCATATATTATGGTTTGAGTAAATTCATATAAGAATATTAATTATTAAGAATTTTATTAAATTATATATTTTAATTAAAATATATTTAATAATAATTATATTTAAATATGATTAAATTATTTATTATTGATATTAATCTTATTAAAATTTAAATAAAATAATTTACTAAAACAAATTTCTGCTAATTATTAAGAATTTTATTAAATTATATATTTTAATTAAAATATATTAAATAATAATTATGTTTAAATATGATTAAATTATTTATTTTTGATAATAAATAATCTTATTAAAATTTAAATAATAATAACAATAATCATTTACCAAAACAAATTTATGCTAAGGGTATTCTGGTCATTTTAGCTTTCTCCATTATGCTATTACACCTCTATTACATTCAACCAAACACAGTTTTACTATTACGCCTCTATTCCATTACATTCAACCAAACAGTTGATTTGCTATTACACCTCTATTCCATTACACCTCTAATCCAATCCAATACCTCTCTAATCCAATACAACGAACCAAACGTGCTGTCCAAATCCGAAATCCCCCTGTTTCTTTTGAATCTTCGCGAAAGAAAAAGACAAGCACAGGAGAAAACCCCATATTTCGATTCATTTCGTCGATCCTTCAAAACAGGGGGAGGAATCACAAATACCCATATTCATAAAAACCTATCTTTCTTTGCCTGAACCATAAAGTCTTGGTCTTTGGGGAAAAAAACCCTAGATTTTGAATTGGGAAAGCAGAAGTTGATTACGTCAAGAATTTGGTAGATACTCATTGTGACTCATGCGCTTGATTTCTCAAAGAAAAGCAGTGATGCAAAAATCCAGCTCATATTGAAAGCCTAGTCCTTTCTTCTTCTTCTCCCCCCTTTTTTGAAAGCTGAAAAGCAAAGGCAGGAATTTTTAATCATACCCAAAAGCAAAAATGCAGCAAAATCCTTGATTTTAAACCCAAAAGAGGTTGCATTTTTTGCTTGGCCTTTTGTTATGATGGAACCGCCGTTATCTCGATTGGTGATCTTAGGTTTCGGCCTTCTGTTTACAGTTTTTGCTTGTTTTGTTGAATCACAACCATCTAATGTAAGTCCGCCACCGCCGCCATCAGTTCCTCCTCCACCACCGCCCCCGCCCCCGCCGCAGTCAGTTCCTCCACCACCGCCATCGGTTTCTCCGCCGCCGCCGCCGCCACCATCACCATCACCTCCTCTGGCGCCTTCTCGCCCACCACCACCGCCGGCGGATCACCACCGGAATCATACTCATCATCCTAGACGGCGGCCACCGCAATATTCACAAAATCACAAGCCTAGTACTGGGAACAAGCTCAATACTGGGAAAAAGCTTGGGCTTTTGTTCATCGGCATTGTTATCATCCTGCAATTTGGTGTTGCTGGGTTCTTGGTTTTCAAGAGAAGGCAGCTCTTGAAAGTTAATGGCACATACGAGGCTTGCTCTTCTTCTTCATGAAATCACCGCCAAGTTTTTGGGTCTGCAATTCAATTCATTTTAGGGAGTTCTTTTATTGGATTGAGAAAAAAGAGTTATCTGCTGAGCTTAGAAAGGGATTACGTTTATTTTGGATATGGGTCCTTGTTGAGATCTTCTGTAAATGGGTAGTTCTTTTATTGACTTTTTTCTTTACCCTTCTTTCCATCTTGTTGTTGTCGTTGTTTTGAATGTTGATTCTTTCCCTGGGTTCTTTAGTTCTGTCTACACGGCTTGTAATGCTACATAGAAGAAAAGCTTTCAACTTTTGCCCCAACTGTTCTTTAAATCTTTCCCTAACTTGTTTGACACTGTAACAATGTTAGAAATCATGGAAGAAAATGTAATGATTCGGTAAACATATTCATTTATCTTTTCCTTGTTTATTATGTACCTTGCCAACATGATTATATTGTTGTGTGATGCAAAATTTATTGGTTTAGTTGCTTCTGCTGCTCTTTGGAGTACATGATAGAAGATATAATAGATTCAGCATAAGCTTCAAGGAAAGAGTAATGTTGTCTTAAGGTCATAAATGATAAGTTTTCATGGTTTTTGTTTTCCTCATCTGGAACGGTTCTAAGATGAAACTCTCTTAAGGTAATAAATGTTCTAAGATGGAACGGTTCTAAGATATAATAGATACCTTGTTGTATGTTTTATAAGCATGGATATTACATAATTCAATAGGGCTTTTCCCCCCAAAGAGATGCTTTTGAGACTGATTTGTAGAATAATCTAAGAATTTGTTAACGACACTAATAGAAGCACTAAGAACTGGCCTTTTGGATTAAATATATGAATGCTAGATCTGGGATGCTTGTTTATGACACTTCCTTCCCTCTGTGATGTATTGTTGTCTGGTTGCTCGTTTATATGGTTTTGAATATATGTACCATATGAATTGATGATATTACTGAATAAGTTTTTTATAATTGCACTGTTCGGTAGTATCCATATGAAATGGTGTGCTTTCTCTTTCTGTGGTTTGGGGTGGGAAAGTGGGTGATGAGATGAAGATACTTTTTGGTATTGGGAATTTCTCAAGGTTGTGATTTGTTGCCTACTATTCATGAAGTTGTATTGTATTCATTAATTCTTTATAAGCTTACATCAAGAAATCTGCAACATACCTAGAATATAGCTGTTACATATCAGTTGTCACTTGGCAACACTCTACGTCCTAGTCATACAGGCAAAACTGCTACATCCATTCACGTTGGTGGTCATCTAGGTGCAGTTACCTTTTCTGGCTGGAACAGTGCTATATGAATATGATGGAACTCTTTTTGAACCAGAATGGTTGGCTAGAGTGGGTTGGTAGCTCAATAACTAGTTTGATTATTAACCATGTTAGTTTTGATGTTATTGAAAGCTGAAACTACACTTTGGTTTTGCTATGCTAAGAATTTACTTTTTCAAAATTTAAAAGCTTGAGCAATACTGCTGCTGAGATGATTGATAATAATCTTGGCTTGTTTGGTGGATGGAACAAATAGCAAGTACTAACTCTATTTCGTTTGGTAATTTGGTTAGCCTTCAAGTTAGTCAATAGAGTGGTTAAGCCTCTAAAGGTAGCCAATGACTGTAAATTTGAAGAAGAAAAGCTTTTCAGGATTGGGGGAGTTTGCTTTTAAATTAGTTTTAGCATCCCACTTTTAAATCTTTTAATACCAACGAGGGTCAAATATTAGCAAGGATGAGCTGGTGTGTTGAGAAAAGAGTAGATTATCTTTTGTTGATGACAACTATAAGTAACCCAGTCATCCGGTTTTATTCTTTGCCCCATTGCTTCTCTGGACATGATACGGCTGTTGTTTAATTTATTATTAAGTTGTTAATAACACTTGATGGAGGAGTCATGGTCATCAGGTGTCAATGACATGACGCCTAATTCATGTTTTAACATCACTGCCCCACTAACTCATTTTAAGTTTTCACATTAGAACACCTAATTCAGGTTTTAACAGCAAATCTATTCTGGGATTGCATAGATGGAGGACAGGATTGAGAAATCAATTGTTATAATTCGTTGTTGAAACCAGTTAGCAAATGTTTCCAGTAACTTGGTCCATATTATTTATCATTTATGCACAACGGGGGAAAAAAACCCTTTCTTCTTTTTGCATTTATAAAGAAACAATCAAAACAGGGTCAAGTTCTTGAGGCAATCATACTACTAGCCGAAGTGCCGGCACTGGAAACAGGGAGACCACTATTATACATGCGTTGGATCTCTTCCCTATACTCTGTCAAAGACTTGTCAGGAATGGCTGGTGTTAACTCCACCACATCACCCATCTTCAGCCTGCATGTAGGATCGTTTACTGGCTCATGGTTCAGCCTTGGCCTCAATTCTTCCTTCACGGTAAACCCGAATGGAGACCGTCTTGAGTTCCCCAGCCCAGCTCTTTCCAGCAAATCCATCATTGTTGAGTCTGCAGGAAACTCTTGCACCGACATCTGCAAATTGGTGGTGCAAGACTTGTCATTTCTTTCTGGCACAGGTTCATCTCCCATGTTTACATTTAAGTGCGTGGCAAAAGACCCTGCCAACATGAAAGTTTATAGAAACATACCTTGTCATTTTCAATCATGATAACAAAGACAGGTCCATCGTCACAGCAGTGAGGCTTATAAGAAAATGGGCAATCATCCGAATGAGTAGGAAATGAGCAGTGAGGTTTGAAGGAATCATTATAGGCAATTGAAGAATGGTCCTTGTTCATTGTTTCACAGTGCCAAGTTACAACCCACCGAGCCCACTGAACCATCTGAAGTACAAATGAAGAGTGCTTGCAGTCACCCTCCTTATATCTCCAATGAGCTGCAAAGCCAAACTCAGCTTGCAAATGCATCTCCTTTGTTCGAATTTGAACTTCAAGTGGAACTGTGCCATCACCCATCACTACTGTGTGCAAGGACTGATACCTGCAGATTAAGATGGTGTTAGAAGGAACTTCTGCATTATAGATTTCATCTAAGAACAATTCCAGGGCATATAAGCTATAACACACCCATTAAATTTAGGGCGAGTTATATAGTCCTTCAGCTTTCCAGGTACTTCAGACCACAACTGATGAACTACTCTCAGTGCCTTGTAACAGTCATCCACATTTTCAACAATAACACGTAGTCCGCAGATATCGTGGATCTCATCCATGGTCAACTTTTTCCTGCAAAAACAAAATAGTCTTATACAACCATAAAGATAGTCTCCATGTTCCTCTGACTTCTTTGGGTGTTCATGCTTGTACAGTAAGATAGATAGATATACATAGTGAGAGAGAGAGACGAGAACATACTTCAACATCTTTGAATAAATGCTATATAAACTTTTATGTCGTCCAGAGATAACAAGATAAGGAATTTCTTCATCCCTGAGCACTCTCTCGAGTTTCTCTATAGCAGAAGTAATCAATGCCTCGTCAAAGAAGTCCACAACCCTGGAGGACAGCTCTTTGTGCTGATCTGGATCGAGATGCTTGAAGCATAGATTCTCTAGTTGCTCCTTCCAATTAGAGATTCCTAAACGATTGGCTAAAGGTGCAAATATTTCCAAAGTCTCCTTAGCAAACCTTTGTTGCTTGAGCAAAGGCAAAGCATCTAGCGTCATCATGTTATGCAACCGATCTGCCAATTTAATGAGAACAGCTCTTGCATCCGCCATGGCAAGGAACATGGTGTGCATCCGATCTGCTTCAGCAGTCCTGCTAGCAGTATTGTTTTCTCGTGCTAGCTTACTCAGTTGGCTAAGCTTGGAGACCTATGTGAATGTCATAATAGAAAAAGTAGAAGCTTATAATATCAAAGCTTTACTCAAAAGAATGTTGACTGAAATACGCAAGAAAATTACAAGGAACTTAAAATAACCAAGCTGCAGAGATGAGTATGCTGCCTATAATGTTCTAGATTGGAGAAGCTCATACTTATACCTAGATATTTTTACTTTTAACTAGGAAGCTAAGAACAAACTAAAAGATGAGAATCCAGTGTTAATTGAATTACTGAGAAGTAATAAGAACAACATATGCTACAACCACTACCCAAAAGCCGAGTCAGTTCAACAGCATCCACAATTATTCATTCATGGCAACCATAAAGCTATAGATATTTGCCCATTCAAATATGGTAATAGACTAATCAATCATATGAATGTCCTATGATAAAAGAAATTAATTAAATATGGCATCACAAATAATCTTTCATTCCTGTACCACCAGATTACCAATTGAATATACCAAAAATTTCACTGCCAGACAAACCAATCCTAACAGTAAAAAGCATTTTGGTTAGTATAAACATGAGTAACGCATTACACAATGGAAATTCATGTCTCACCCCTTCAACTAAATCAGCAACAGCGGCACCAAATGTCCTACAGATATACTCATAGCTCAAAAACGAGTCATCAACGGTGTCATGCAAAAGCCCTGCAGCAACTACATCAGAATTGGCACCAATGGAGGCCAACAACACTGCAGTTTCCACACAATGTTGCAAATAAGGATCACCACTTGCGCGCATCTACAAGACAAACAACTTCATATCACCTTTCAGACAATCTGAAAACAACAGAAAGTCAGGATCAAGAATAAAGTTTGGTTTCTTTGTTTGTACCTGCCCTCTATGCGCCTTCTCCGCTTCATAAAATGCCTTCACTACCAGATCTTCACAGAAGATTTTGTGCCTCATTTGTGCACCTAAAAGCAACTCCGAATTCCCTTCCTCTGCGAAATTATCCTCCATAGTAAACGGTAATTCATCGGCAATACTTTGCGCCTCAAAACTAGTGGAATCATAATCAATGCAAGAACCTAAAGCACCCCTAATGAATCCATTGAACAACCCATTAGTTCCACTACGGAACGAGCCCTGAAAATTCCCATCTCCACCCTTTTCGCGCGCACTTCTCATAGGAGGGCTGCTGCTACTACACAAAACAGGGCCCTGAAACACCGATACCGGGCTCTGATTGGTTTTAAAAGAAGAAGCGCCGAATTTACTGGTTGAATAACAAAATGAACAGCTTAAGTCCTTCAACTCTTCCCCTCTATAGGACCCTAAATCCTCTCCACCGCTGGAAAAGCTTGATTTTACCGAATGTGAGGAGAAGAGGCAGGATAGGCCACCGAGAATGGGTCTCTGGGACGACGTCGAAGCCGCCGTAGAGGGAGTTGAAGATGAAGATCTTGAATTCAAGTCGAAATCACAGGAATTAATGTTGATATGGTGTGGCGTAGAGCATACGCTGCCCGGTGGACTCGCGTAAAGAGCTATTGTTGAAACCGCCATGGCCCAGGTACAAGCAGATCGTCTCCAAAATAAATGTTCTGCTTTGTTTTCTAAATCAAACCCCGATCTTTCACTCCAGGGAAACAATGGTTTTCTCAGAGACCAAACAAACCCACTAGTTTTCTCGAGAAAATAATCAAACCGAGAAATTTTATCTGGACCCAAAAAATTTCTGCAATGAAAAAATTAAATTTTAATTTCCCCTTAAGAAAACAGTAAATTTCTCTAAAAAAAGCCCAACAATTATCCCAGCACAAGGGTTTTTCTACTGACAAAAACCAGTTAATTTTATTAAAAGAGACCCAATTGAATCTCAAGTCAGAACTAAAAGGCAAAGAAATTTCTTTAATTCTAGGGTAAATCTATATATAAAATATATACAGAGAAACCCCAGAGAATCAAGATGAATAATTTGATTGAAAATCACAAATTTTGAAGCTACAGTATTTACAAATACATATAGTCAAATTGACTACGTACAATTTACAAATTAGGAAAATATCACAATTTTTTTTTCCTTTTTTTATAAAACGAAACAGTCAAAGACGCTTGAGATTGTTGAAATGAAGGCTTGAAAGAGAGAGCTTTCGATTCTTCTCCTTTGAAATTTCCTTTGAGGCGCTCTTTTTTCTTTTTTTCTTTTTTTCTTAGTCCCTCTCCGCAGTTTCTTATTATAGAAAATTGATTTGCGGCCGGGGGAAGTAACAGTTAAATTACAAATGTATCCTTGCCAATTAACGGAATTAACTGAATGGGGACAATGTGACAAGTCCCACTGTCCATGTTAAACTATATTTCTCGTTTTGGACAATCTAATGTTCTGGATTTTGGTTAATTAGGAAATTAATAGAAGTGTAGAATTTTATAAAACAAAAAGGCTTAAATGTACATTTGGTCCCTGAAATTTATATTTTCTCCTTAATTGGTATTTATCATTGTTTTATCACAATCCAAAAGTGTCAGGTGTCCCTATCATTAATGGTGTTGTAAAAGAGTACAAGTTTAGCTGATGGAATGAAAATCCAAATATTAAGTTGAAAAAAAACCATAAATACTATCTTAAAAAAAATGCAAAATTCAAGTAGTTAAAGAAAATAAGAACATGTGATGATCGTTTATATCTTAAAAATTTATATCAACTTCTTGTACAAATATCTGTAGTTATTGATTAAGGATTAAGGATTGCTTTTTTTTATTTTGTTTTTTATTATTTATTGTATTGTTTTTACTAAATAATTTAATATTTATATAAACTTTTTGTACAAACATTAAAGATAAGATTATATGTCTGTATGTATGTACAACCTTGCACTTTGTTCTTATCCCTTTGATATTGTTTTTAATCATGATTGAATTAAATTATTATATACTTTAAAGGGCAATGGCATTGGGGCTCAAAGTCAAGTGTTATTGCTTTGCAAGAAAGTGAAACAGCAAACCCCATGATTGTACTTGCTTTTGAATGTCTACAACAGCGTCGACTGTCCCATGACATAAAAAAATATCTTAAAGAAAATATAAAAAAAATTTAAATCTATATATTAAATTCTCGTTAATTAAAATAATCAATCAAAAATTTTCTCTAATTTTTTTAACTAATCACGTTAATTGTTAAAATAAACTGATGAACCAATCAAATAGTAACATGTGACAGTTTATGATTTAATATAATATATTTTTATAAAAATATTAAAAATTTAAAAAATAAACATTAAAAATAATATTAACATTTTTATTTATAAAACTTTTAACAAAAATACAAAATTCTAATAATTTTTAAAAAAAATTAATAAATCTTATTTACCATATTTAATTTTTTTTAAAAAGCATTAGAATTCTTAAAAAATATTAAAATTTTAAAAATATCAAACTTGATATAAACTTATAAATATTATAAAAAATCATAAAAACTTGAACTGGACCGATTAGCCCGAAATCGGTAAGGGTACCAATTCGACCGGTAAACTTGGAACTGGGCGTTGAACCAATTTTTTTTAAATATTTTTATCAAATAAATATTTCATTATCTAACTATTAGCATATGTTAGAATGAAATATTCTAACCAGGATTTTCAGAACTGGATCGGCGGTCGAACCGATTAGGCCATCATTTTGCTAGTTTGACTAATCTGTCCAATTCAATTAAATAAAACATTAAAAATATTTTAAAAAATCGATTCAACCGTCCCGTTCCCAGATCAACTAGCCTAATGGCTTTCTCCGGACCGATACCCTTGTTGATTTTTGCCCAATTGATACAACCGATTCATTCGATCCAGTTCAAGTTTTTATGATTTTTTTTATAATTTTTATAAGTGTATATCAATTTTGATACCTTTGTATAATTTTTATGATTTTTATAGAATTATAATATGTTTTTATAAATTTTTAAACAATTTAAATATATTTTATTAATTTTATCAAAAAAATTATAATTTATTATTTTTATAATAATTATAAGTTTATATCAATATTAATTTTGTAAATATTTAATAAATTTCTTTTTTTCTATTTTTTTATGATTTTTTATATTTTATGAGAAACATATTAGATTAAACTAAAAACGGTCACATATCAGCATCTGATTAATCCGTCAATTTATTTTAACAGTAAATATAGTCAATGACATAAACCGTCAACAAAAAAGTTTAATTAATTGTTTTAATTAACGACAAAGGTTTAATCGAGCACAAATTTAATACAAATATTTAATTAATTTTTTTACATTTTCTTACATATAAACCTTCTTTTTTTATATTTCTTATATCACCTATCCAATTTGGTTAGGAAGTTGTAAACATATTTTTAGAATCAATTAATGTATTATTTTTGGAATATAGAGGAATTAAAAGTAAAGATAAAGGAAAAATGAAGACAAAGTTATTGTGAAACCGTAGTGATTTATTATTCACGTATCCAAACTTTATATAGATAAAAGAAAACAACTACGAACTAAAAAAATATGAGTCACTATTAATAAATATTCAAAAATAGTGGAACAAATCAATAAAAATATTAACCAAATTACCAACAACCCAACGTTCCCAAACCATCAATCAAACCCACATACAACCTTAACAATTATTTATTATAGTAGTGCAATGGATTTTGTTATATTGTCACTATGTGAACAGAACTTTTGGCTGAATTATTTGAAGTGTTCAATTATCAGACTAATGCATGTGAGCTTTAATTGAAATGGTTTTTACATTTATTTTAATTTAAATTTTTATTTACTTCAATATAATTTGTAATGGCAACTGTACTTTTTCTTGTAACCTCAGAATAGATTTTTAGTTGATATTTTATCATAATAAAAAAATACATTTATTATTTTTAAAATCACCTCGATTAAAACGATAGCGTAAACTCCTTTTTTCATATAAAATAAAATAAAGCGTGGATAAATATTTTATTTATCAATTGTGAATTTCTTTTATTTCCTTAATTAACATTTAAAAAGAAAAATTATGAAAATTTTCTTAAATTTCATGACCAGATATAATTAAAAAAATTAACTATATAAAAAGAAGGGGGATACTCATCACATTTTCAACTATGAAAAGTCAAAAAATTATTTATTTGAAATAAATAAACAACACAGGATTGTTTCTTAATCTTACTTATAAAACAAATTTTTAATATATCAAAATAATAATTCATAAATGGTAAAATACCCATAAATGTGAGCACAATGCTAAAGCACATTGCACTTTCAAAAGAGTGTAGATATGAACCTTGAAGACTATAATGTTGAGATGAATAGTCAGAAACTCCATACATGAATTATAAAACGGACATAGAAAATACTCAAAAAATTTATACATTGAGAATATTTTCTTATCATTTATTTTATTAAAACATATAGGCTAAAATAATTATATTTATTAACAACTTCATGAACATAATTTATAACAAGTCAATCTATGTAATCTAATACTTATATTTAAATATTTTATTAAATTAGTGTCACTCTTAACCGAATCACAAATTAAATTAGGAGATTACAAAATATTATTTCTTTAAATTATAATTAAAATTATTATATTGATACTTTTTATTTGTTCATACTTTTATATCATTTTTAAATAAAAAAATTAAAAATTAAAAATAATTCAATAATATCAGAATTCATTATTACTCTACCTATATTTGTTATATAATAAGATTTAAAATAAGTTTTTTAACATAAATTACATTTTTTAACCTCACGAAGACAAAATCTAATTTCTTTAGCACAGGTTATTTATATTAAAAGGTTTGAAGATATTGGCTTCATGGCAAGTAGCAAGTAGCATGGTAATTATTTTAAATTTTAAAATTTTTTGTTATAATTTATTGTATAAATATTTTTAAAAAATTCAAGCTAAGTCACTTGTAGTGTAAAAGTCGATGTAAATATTAACAGCCGCAACAGTTAAACACATAAATGTGATCGAATTATTCAAATTTAAGTGATTATTGTATCTCTTTTTAAATTATGAAATTAACTGTGGATTGTATTAAAAAATAAATTTTATATATTAGATTAAATATTAAATTAATTTTTATGTTAATAATTTCATTTATTTTTATTATTATAAATTTATCACTGTATGTTAGTTAGTAAGAGGTACGCATGATATTTGATTATTCCATCAGTTATGTTAATTTTTAACGACATAAATGAATGAATATTTTTACAGAAAAAATAATTTTACTCTTTAATCGAACATATAAAAATTAAGTTACTCATTTTCTAAATAGAAGAGATAAAATAAAATTTAATTCCTATTATAAAGATTTTCATGATACTTTTATCAAAATATTTTAATGAGTTAAAACCCTATTTTCAAGCTATTTGACTTAATCAAGGAAAATAAAAATATATAATTGATGATTTTCTAGAAAGGGCAGAATGGGAAATCAACAGTGAAGTGTTTTGGTTGTGATGAATTCTTTGAACAAACTCAAGTCCACGATAAGGACTTCGCAGCTTCCCACACACGATTTCCTCCGCATTCTTCTTCCTTTTATTAAAATTTTGGCTAAAACATTGTATTGTGATATTGAGAATTGGTTGGCCGCGCGTGGCGAGTCACCAGCAGCTGGCGTGTCCTCATAGTCAGTTTACGCGGCTGGCACGTGTTGTTTATGCATAAGGTAGGTTGGGGCACGGTCACATCTGTGACTGTCTGCTTTGTCCACGTGTCGTCTCGTGTGTCGGTTCAATTCCGTGAATTTAGGGAGTTCCGTCCAATATCTGGATCTCGTGAAATAAATGTATAAATATATATTTTAGAGCAATCACGAATGTAACAGAAGATGATGCACCCGAAATATTCGATAATGATTATGGTTACAATTAGATGAATAACCCAATGTTTGACCCCAAAAGGGAAAACTTGCTTTTATCTTTGAATAGATTTGGTGCTGAGATATAAAAGTTCAAAACTTGGTTGTGTTTTAAAAATTTTAAATGTAAAGACAAGGTTAGATTTGTAAATTGAGTGGGTGGTTTTAATTTTCGATGGATTAATCTAATTTGGGTTTAGAGCTTTTACTATGGTATTTAATTAGCTTTTATCATGGTGATTTTAATTACCTTCCATGTTTCCTTAACTTCCAAAGGAGCACTTTGCGCGCATATCGTTTAGGAAAACAAACCACTTTACGGTAGTTTGTAATTTATAAATAAAAAAATGTTAAATTCTGTTATTAGTCCCTGAGAATATTGTGAATATAAATCCTTGTAATTTATTTTACCAAGTTTTAGTTCTTACACTTTTTTAAATTTCAAAATTTTAATTATCACTAAATGATAACTATTGAATTCATTAAGTTCTGCTATTTTAAATATTTGATGCGGTAAACATATTATTATATCTCTATTATCATGTCGACTTATTATTTTCACGTATTACTCACTAAAAGTTCAATCAATGAATTAATAATTATCATTTAAGTTAAGTTTGAAATTTCAAATTTTGAAAAATATAGAGACTTAGAAGGATCTAATTGGAGAATACAGACTAAATCTTTGGCTGTACACATAATGCATGCCAAGTGATTGAAATTAATTTCTACTATTCAGGTTAGGACTAAATTTTCAAAATATACAAGAACTAAAATTGATAAAATTAAAATATAAGAACTAAATCCATAACTTTCATAGAATATAGAGTAACACAAAAATTGTACCATTAGTTTTTAAAAAAGAAAGAAAGAAAGAAAACATCGTTGGAATAAGTTGTATGTAATGTGGATATCTGGAATGTGTATGTTGGGTCAAACAAAAGTAGTTAAACGCCGCGAAGAAATGTGATACAAGCAGGAGTTACTTGTGAAACACCAACACTCTTGGGTTTGTTTGGGATCTCCCTGGATTGGGTGTCAAACAACATAAGCCGACCCTCCATGAAAATCAGCTTCAAAATCCCAACTACATTTTCAGTTTGTGTTTAGTAAACCCTCCTATTAATTGCTGATTTCAACTCATTTTCATCATTTACAATTTTATTCATCACCTCAAGGATTGGACGTTTTAAAGTTGTAGTATGATGAGCCCCTGTAAAATGATATGCTCCTAGGGGAGATCTAAATGGATGGTCTTAACGCCTTTTTATTAGCTATCCAAAATATTGAATTAATTGAAAAATATTTTTTTATTAATTTAGTACTTTTGTTAATTTAAGATAAAAATTATTTAATAAAATATAATAAGTAGCATTTAATAAATAACATGTTCAGTTTAATTTATAAAATTGTATTTTAACATTCTCAAAATTTTATAATTTTACTTTATTCTTGAGAAAAAAGTCCTTTTAACTTTTAGGATATTTTTCAATCATTCAAAATATTATTTAAGTGACATATATTATATTTCACTTTAATTTAATTAATCTTTTTATTGTAAAATGTTTGACATAAATTAAATTATGCCAATTCAGTCATTGAATCAACCATAAATTTGGATTCTACAGGTGTCAAAATACACTTAATTATCAAGTTTAAAGGCAAAAAATTATATTATCCTTTAAATATTAGTGAGCTGACTAGGGAGTTAGTAACAGTTAACAGTTAGTAGTAGCTAGAGTTCACTTTAGTCAGTCATGTTAGTTGAAGGTTTGTTAGTTCTGTTAGCTAGTCATTTATATAAACACAATCATTTTCCATTGTACATATGATTTTTGAGTTGGAAATAATAGGTTCATTGTTTTCTTTGTTAATATGGTTTCTTTGCTTCATTTCTCTGTTAGTAATTTTACTAGTTCTTCTGTTTTCGATTATGGTATTAGAGCTATAGCATAATAGCCAATCGAGTCCTGTTATGCATTGTTTACGTTGATTGATTAGTGCTGTTAGATTCTGAATTTTTTGTACGTGTTCAGATTGGTGTTTTAGGAGATCTGGTTCAATGGCAGTTGTAACTGATACGAGCCAAAATAATGAACTTTCTATAAATTGAAATGATCTTGGTGATCATACGAAAAGGAGCTTCAATGGACAGCCTTCTTTTCAACCAGGTACAAGGGTGTTGCCTCCTTTTCAACCATGTATAACGATGTCTTCTCAGAATGTTAATGAATCTCCTTCCTTTAATTCATTTTCATGTCTTCTTTTTCGTCGACTTCTTTGGTTCACCAGTTCCCAAAGCATGAGATTGTAAAGTTGAATTAGGATAATTATGTCCTATGGAATCATCAAGTTAAATTGATAGTTGAGGGGGATAAATTGCTTGCTTCCTGGTTATCATCTACTGTTAATGATGATATATTACCTCATTTGATTGGTACCAATACTGCTTGCTGTGTGGAATGCTAGAAGTAGAATGTTTGTTGCTCGTTCTTGCACCGAGATATCAAGTTTAAGGCATTCTAAATTAAGGGTAGTCAATCTGTTAAAGAATGTTTGGCTAAGATTAACCTGATTGCTGATATATTAAATGCATCAAGGGGTACAGTGTCTGAGTAGGAACATGAGAGTGTTGTTCTTGCGAGACTGTCAGTTGAATTTGAGTCTATACTTGTTGTTGCTTCTTTTAATCGTGAAAGTTTAACTCTAGATTTACAGATGTTAATTGATTGTGAAAATAGACAAAAAGAATTTGCCTTGAGTAGTTCCTTTCATGATATCTGGTTTAGCATTTGTCTGGTGTTAAGTCATCAAAGGGCCTGCTAGATTCCTCCTCTCAACAAGATTATTCTTACGAAGATCATGCTCATTTTCGACAGTCAGATGGTTAACAGGTGAGAGGTGGTAAGAGCTCTTATAGGGATTGTGCACGTGGTCGATATGGCTACAATAGGTCACGGTGTCAACTTTTTGGGAAGATTGGGCATCTTGTCATTAAGTGTTATTATCGTTTTGATGATACCTTTTAGGGCCAGTATTCCACTAATTCACAACATTCTAATGGTGAGCATCTTAAAGGGTATCCAAATCAATCTATGCAGGTCAATCATTGTCTCCAGTTTCTTCCCTATGTTTTCTCCTTCACCTACCGGTGTAAATGCTCATGTTGGTTGTTCATTACCTATGTTTGCTCCTTCTCCTAGTGAATTTCCAGCTTCTCTAATGATGCAACATGCTACTTCATATTTTAACGTTTTGAAGGATCACCTAGGGCTGGTCAGTCTCAACAAGTACAATATATTCTTCAGCCTTTGTCTCACTTTTCATCAGGTTTTGCTTCACAATCACAGATGTCTACTGCTATGCCTCATCAACCTTATGGTGATTCTATACCATATAAGAGTTGGCATCCAGAATCTAGTGCTACAAATCATGTCACTAATGATTTTCATAATCTTGACACTGGAATGATTTATATAGGTAAAGAAAAACTCTTTATAGGAAAGGGTTCAAGTGTCTCTGTTACTCATGTGGGTAATGTTTTGTTGTCTTCTACTGATAAAGTTCTAAAGTTGTGTCATGTGCTTCATGTACCTAGTATTAAGAAAAATCTACTCTATGTCTCTTAGTTTGCTCGTGATAATAACGTATTTTTTTAATTACATCCTTCTTATTGCTTTGTAAAGGATATCAAGACAAAGATGGTTCTGTTGGAAGGGCACGTACATAACAAATTGTACAAGTTTGATCCAGTTCGAGTTATTAAGGTTTCCTCATCTGCTGGTGGTTCTGGTTATGAAATGCGTTGTAAAAATAGAGTACCGAATAATGTTGAGCTAAGTCATACAAGTAACTTTTCTATGTCTTCTACTTTGATGTTTGATTTGAAGCATAACAGACTTGGACATCCATCTACTAAGGTGCTTCAAGCTGCTCTTAAGAATTGCAATATTGTTGTACCTGACAATCATAATGCTATTAGTGTTTGTTCAACCTGCCAACAAGGAAAATCGTATAAACTTCCTTTTCCAACTTCTAGTACGGTATACGATGCCCCTCTTCAATTAGTTGTGTCAGATTTGTGGGGTCCTAGTTTAGTGGCATTTGATGGCTATTGGCACTATGTAGCATTTTTAGTAGACATTTGGTCATATATGTTAAGGAAGAAGTCTGAAGTTGTTGATTACTTTAGTAAATTCCAAAAACTTGTTGAAACACAATTTGGAACAAAAATAAAGGCTTTTCAAAGGGAATGGGGTCGTAGCAGATGGCAATACATTGACTGTTGAAGATGAGAAACTCTATCGCAGCATAGTTGGGGCATTACAATACATTGTTATCATTCGACCAAAAATTGCTTTTTCAGCGAACAAGCTTTGCCAATTCATCCAAAATGGCAAACATAATTTTTCTGTTGACTACGAGATTGTCTGGGTGTTGTTTCTTTATCCACCTTAGCAGTAGCTCATAACATTAAGGCCTCTCACCACATACAAGATCAGGCCAGTGGGTGAATATTATTGAACTGACTAGGATGCCTTAGTGGTAATTAGAGATCAGTTTAATCAGTTATGTTAGTTGAAGTCACCTATATAAAAACAATCACTTTCCATTGTACATATGATTTTTGAGTGGAAAATAATAGGTTTATTGTCTTCTTTGTTAATACTGTTTCTTTGCTTCATTTCCCTGTTAGTAATTTTACTAATTCTTCTGTTTTCGATCATAAAATAGTAATCACAAATATATATATTATTTAAGACTTTTTCAGTCGCATGTGATTTAATCTAATACTATATAATCACCTTTACCGATCAAATTACATTTTTTTTTAAATTCCTTAAAATAAATTAAACTTTGGAATTTGACAAGTTTGAAACTGTTAGATAACTTTTTTCTACTTTTTACTGTTCAAACTTAATTAAGGTAAATTGGATGGTTGAATGAATTAGTCATCGTCAAAGTATAAAGTATCATGATTGAGCACAGGTTTCTGGTCTAAGCAACTAAGTATGTTTCGCATTTTGTGGGTTCATGACATGGACGACTAACATTAAATAACATACTTCACATAATTAAGAAAACCATTATAATCTATCTGTTCCTACGTCTGAAATGTCCTATAATTAATATGTCGGTATATTACTTAATATTATCTAAAGTAAAATTCTTTCTCATCTGCAATGATGTGTGTTTTCTTCATTATTATTCTTTTAATGAAATATTTCTTACTTTCATTGTTCAAAAATTCACATGTCAAATATCATTTAGTAAAAATATACCTTTTTTTAGTTTTTTCCTTCATTTAGTGCACCTTTCAAAGATTTTGGTAATCCAAAAAATAAAATTTATTAAAAAAGATGTAAACGATTATCTTGTGTGTGTTTTTTTGCCAGCAATTATATATCTTGTTTATTTATTAGATGTTTGAAATAAAATCATGATTCCCTTATTATTATTTTTTTGATTATTTTGAATGATTTTAGAAAAAGTTTGTAAATATTTATATATTGGTTCGTCAACCAAGATTTGTTGAATTTCATTACAAAATTCAGGTTTACCGTTTGCTCCATAGTCGTGATTTTTGTCTAAGACTCTACAATCCAAGACTTGCCTTTTTTTTTTTCTAAACATATAAAGTTTAGAATTTAATTCATTTTTAATACATTATTCTCATTTAATAAATGTTAAAATTATTTTTAACAATGATAACTAGAGATACATAAAAAAAAGTTATTGGATCGAGATGCAATAGAGAAAACAAGGATGAAGCTAGAAAATATTTTTAGCGGTTAAAATTAAATTGTAATTTTTACGATAGTAAAAATATAATTTCACTTTTTTAATAGTTTATATCTTTATAATTTCTAAAGAATTATATTAAAATTTTATCATTTTTAGGGGGACAAAAATACAATTTTACTTTTACTTATTTAAAATTTTAAAACTTTTAAAAAACTTAAATAGAAAATTTTTCAGTTTTAAGGGAGCCCAACCCTCGATAAGAATAAAGTTTTTGTTTTTGTTTATAAAGTTTGGCCCTCCTTTGCTAATTACTACTATTACATTTCAAGGTTGTTAAAATTAATTCAATTAAATAGATATTAAAAACATTCAATTTTAACATATTATATAACATAAATTTAAAAATATTTACGCAATTTAGTTTAGAAAATTTTATTTCTAAAATGGCACCAAATTTACTACTTTATCTCAACTTCTCTGTTACAATATAGTCCAAATGTATAAAAATTTTGAGGTTCCAAGAAAAAAACGTCAAGTTTGACTCTTTATATAAATATAGATTTATCTTTTCTTTTGGGTCAAATTTTATCCCCTCTTTACAACACTTCTTCTTTCTCTTTTTTCTAACCATTAACTACCATTAATTTTGTAACTACCTATATTAGTTTTCACTTTTTCATAAATATATTAGGTACAATATGAGGAACTACTTTGGATGGTGATTTGTACGGGTTGAAATTATACTTTTGCAAAAAAAAATTTATGGGATATAGGTTATTTTTTAGTAGAATTATTTATGGTCGAAAGGTTCATTCGAAATTTAAGATTGTTTGACAAAAAATTAGGCCTAAATAAGTTTGGGCAAAAAAATTAGGTATGTTCAAAACATGGATCAGGCTTGGGTTTGAACATTAAAGGCATGAACCTAACCTGACCCGACCTATTTTTGTAAGTTGTAATGTTTTAGATTATGTTATTTTATATATTATATAATTTATAATACATAAAAAATTAAATCTATAATGTAAACATTAAAAATGTTAAAATGACTATATAAAATTTCAATAAATAAAAAAATAAATCATTAAATATTAAATTAAAAATAATATAAATATATTTTAATTTTTTTAAAAATATGAACAATCCTAAAATGAGTTTGGGTTAACTATTTACAAATATGGGTAGACTTGAACAAAATTTTAGGCCCATTTTTTCGGGTTGAGTCAAGCTTGGGCAAGCATAAAGTACATTGATATCATGCCTAGGCTTAACCCTGCCCATTATCACCTCTATCTCCAAGGTTTCTCCCTTTACCTTGATGTTGACAAGTATTTATTAAAGTTAAATCACATTTTGGAGCTTGAACTTGGCATCTCTTCCCACATTGGGGCTTCAATTTTTTATAAAGGAAAATTGTCAAATTCAAGCCCCAAACAATGATTTAACCCTATTTATTAAGGAAAGATGGTTGGGCATGGGTCTCTTCCATTGAATTCTCTACTTCGTGAGTGTCGTGATAGGGCTATGGATATCAACCTAGGGCACAGCTGGAGTCAACCTAAAAGGATTAAACGAGATGCATGTTGGATGAAATGGATTGGCAAATGTTGTAAGAAAATCTTTCCGATATATCTTTTGTGAATTGCGTGGGCCATGCTTAGGCAAGGTTATAAGGTCGAGCTTTTCTCATGAAGTCATGGTGAGGTTCGTCTTGTTGGGTTTTTATAGTGATAAAATGTTTTAGGGTATGCTTAGTTGGGTGAAAAGTGGAGGGATGGGAGAACGGAGTGAAAAAGAAGATAGAAAATAAAATTTGAGTGTACTTAGTAGGAAAGAAAAGTTAGAAAAAATAAAATAATAGAGATGGTCATTTTCCATATTAATGCATAAAAACCCGTCCTTCTAAATTTGAATGATAAAAGGACAAAAATACAAAAAATGAGTGAGAGGTGTAAGTTTTAAATTATGTATTTTTCAAATATTTTATTTTATTCCCTTTCATTTTTCAATTTATCAAGCAATTGAGAGAAATAAAATTAATTCATCTTCTGTTTTCTTTTTTTTATATTTTCTTCCAAGCATACCTATAGAAAGAAAAAATATATTTCCTATCTTTCAACTCTACCAAACTAAATCTTAATGAAGAGATAGAAGGAGAGGATATAACACAACTTTAATATTAATAATTTTCCATCCACGCATATGCCCTATTTTAGTATAATTTTGATTTTGATTTTGATTTTTATGTACACTTATAATTAGAGATATTAAAACAAATTAGCTTTATAACATTAGCCAGCAAACAACTTGTTTAGTGACAATAGCTTGTATCAATTGTACAGGTTTTAAGCTCATTGACAACTTGTGTAAAATCTGTATGTCGTTGTTTCGGTAAAAAAGAAGATAAGAAAGAAAAAAGGGTCATGGAATCATTGGGTATATTGTGATTTCATCAAGTGACCTAACCAAAATTATGAATTCAGAGTCAACAAAGTACAGACCCAACAATTAAAATATATTGATGTCAATAATAGAAACATTTGGTAAATTTTGCGTTGCTGGACTGTAATTTGCAGATATTTTGGAGCTACTCACAAAATCCATTTCAATGACTCAGTTACGCGCACCCCCCCAAAGTTTGGCCATATTTAAATTTGTTGCTTAATAACATAGAAATAACAAAAAGGTAAAAGTTACAAGACAAAAGGCAGAGTCAATGGTCATTCCCTTAGTGCCATAGTCTCCCCTTGTGAAAATAGCAAAAGCGTGGTCCGCTAGATTGATACTTCTTATCCTTGCAGTTGTGAACAATTCAATATTCAACCAAATGTTTCACCGAAAAAGATAGAGAGTTAGGAGACTTTTCTCACCCAAGATATTTGGTAGTATAGAGGAACTGGTGGTAGTGGTGATGATCTCCATTTATATATTGTCAAGTCACGGTGTTGAAATGCATATTAGCCATAAGTCGATGAGCTAGGTATTCAAAATAAATAAATAAATAAATGGTGAGGACTTTGAATAGTATCTTCTAAAACCTGACCAATTATCAGCAATTTGAGAAACAAACAATGGAGAAGGTGAAAACTTGCCAGAATTAACGAAGTTGATGAGCTTCACTGTAAACGCAGTTTCAAGTTTCAACCCTCTTGAAAGCAAGGCATTTGCCGTTCTTCAGGGTGGCAAGAAGCAGGAGAGGTTATAATATAATATATTACACAGCCAACTAATAACCTGGTTTTTGGAACTGCGGTCTTGGTTTAAATATGCCACTAAAGCCGTATGTTTTGGAATTAGATAGAGTTATTGTATCAAAATTACAAGCTGCTTGTTGACGGTTTTCTTAGAATACTCCAAGTGTTTAGGTAAATTATTAGGTGGTTGATCAAGACGTGTATGTATGTATTTGTTTAATTTATAAACAAATTGTAGGAAAATGTTGGAGTCTTCCCTAACATTTGATATATCAGTTAATTAATATAAACCATAATTATATCAAAACTTTGGGAAAACCCTCAGGTTTTGATGTTTACCCTGTTTTCATATTTCTACTTCAGTTTCAATAGCTGTGGTTTGGGTATAAGAAAGTCCAAATGGCAGAGATTATGGGGCAAATGGTTGAGTGTGAAAACAGACCCAGCATGCTCAAAGAATGGCTCATTTTTTTGGCTTATGAAAAGTGGAGCTTCCATGTTCCGACTTATATGCCCCACACTCCCACCCACACAAGGGACACATGAAAGTGCAGGGAAGAGCCAATAGCCAGGCGCCCACATAGGCAAATAGTACGCACTTTTTATAATATTGGGATTATACCCCAACTGTTCACAATCATCAGCTTGTCCAGATTACAGCCCTCCAAGAAACCTGTTATGAAACTGCATATAACCTCAAATTCATGCATGTGCCACAAAGGAAAAAAATTGATGACATAACGCTTCTGTTTCTAATAATATGAAACCCACCCAAAACCTTTTCTGCTGATAAATTATAGTGTTCTTTTCTGCCAAGTCTTCGAGGCTGCAGGGCCCAAAGTCAATCTACTTTCTGGTCAGTTTTGGGACTCTGATTTTCAGATTTCATTATTTAAATGCAACTTCATTATCCATGAGCTATATAGGAGAGAATACTAAGAAATTTTGGGATCAAAGAAGAGGTGTTGGTTACTGTCTGCTCATCCATCTTTTAATTAAAGCACATATCTTATATTATTATTATTATTATTATTATTATTATTATTCTTTCCTATCCTGCTCAGCCTTATTTAAACACCCTTTGAGCTTCAACTGGAAGCCCAACACACACCAAAAGAAACCATTCTATTAAAAATGATCCTCAAAAGGTACTTGTCATGGAAAAATATCCTCCCCAATTGCATCAAACCCCAGGTGCCATCCTCAGGGCAAAAAGTTCATCCTTCCAAACGAAGTCCTAGCCAAAGGCTATCTCTCTCTGATATTAGCCACTTTGGCTCTCCGTTGTCACTAAACGATCTGTCGAATTCTCTTATAAGCCTTCATGTGTTTACCCTCAAGGAGCTGGAACTGGTAACTCACAAGTTCTCCAAGAGTAATTTTCTGGGTGAGGGTGGGTTTGGACCTGTTTACAAGGGGTTCATTGATGACAATCTTAGGCCTGGCTTGAAGGCTCAATCTGTTGCTGTGAAGGTCCTTGATTTGGATGGCACACAGGGACACAAAGAATGGCTGGTGAGCATTTATATGTTTCTATTTCAATGCTGTTCCTAATGTAAGTTGAGTTGCAGATAGTAAAATATGATCAGTAATTCTGAATTTTCTTTTTCCCCACAGGCTGAAGTTATTCTCCTGGGGCAATTAAAGCATCCCCACCTGGTGAACTTAATTGGATATTGCTATGAAGATGACCACAGGCTTCTGGTATATGAATACATGGAACGTGGCAGCTTGGAAAACCAACTATTTAAAAGTTCGTTTTGCTCTTCCCTTTTCAAAATTTGCAGTCAGCTTTCTAACATTGGAATCAATATAATCTTGTACTCAGAACTGATAAATTGTATAATTCTTGCCATTTATGCAGGATATGGACCACCATTGCCTTGGCTAACAAGACTGAAAATTGCTGTTGGAACTGCAAAAGGACTAGCTTTCCTCCATGAAGAAGAGAAGCCGGTCATTTACCGGGATTTCAAAACTTCAAACATCTTATTAGACTCGGTAAAAATACACCCCTTGGCCCTCCCTTAATAGATTATAATCATTAAAGACTAAAGGAGAAACTGAGATGATTATGGTTTGCTTCATTGTCAGGCTTACAAAGCGAAGGTTTCTGATTTTGGACTGGCAACTGACGGTCCAGCAGAAGAAGAAACCCATGTTACGACTTGCGTCATGGGCACCGAAGGCTACGCTGCCCCTGAATATGTATCGACAGGTACTTCAACAGTTCTACTGACATTAGTCTTGATTTCATAATTGTTTATATGAATTAATGTGGTTGCTGATTTTCCAGGGCATTTGACGACCATGAGCGATGTGTTCAGCTTTGGAGTGGTACTCCTAGAGCTGCTGACAGGGAGACGATCCGTGGACAAGACCCGACCAAGTCGAGAGAAGAACCTTGTGGAATGGGCACGGCCTCTTTTGAAGGACCCTCATAAACTCCACGGAATAATGGACCCAAGAATTGAAGGACAGTATTCAACCGAGGGGGCTAGGAAGGCTGCTGCATTAGCTTATCAGTGCCTTAGCAGCCACCCCAAATCCAGACCAACCATGCGCAATGTGGTCAAAGGATTACAGCCTCTCCTTCACTTAACAGACATCCCAATTGGCCCCTTCGTTTACATAGCCCCAACTCAAGACAACAAGGAGCCAACTGTTCAGAAAATTGAAGAAATATACGAGAAGCAATTCGATGAGGTAAAAATCGAAAAAAAGGAAGACAAAAGCCGAATTCCGCGCCGAAAAGGTCGTAAGCATAGACGTCGGGTTAAACCATCAAGGTCTCGAGCTATGTACTCAGACACTGACTTGTATAGATCTCTAGGGTCTAGTTTGTATTCTACCAAGCACTAGATACACGCAGGCTAAATAACCCATACTTTCAATCACACTGTACATTAAGGTTTTGGTTCTCTTTTCCCTCCCTTCCTTTTAGTGTTTCATCAGTCAGGAAATCAGAGGGAACATACAAGTTTACATTTTTTTGTTTGTTGTTAGATTTATTGTCACGTTTTTGCCATAGGATCCTGATCCAGGCTTTTCTCCAGCAGTTTGTTCTTCATCCCCTGTACCAGAAACATCGATTAGCCCAAATTGTTGGCCAAGGATAAGGTTTGACGATAGATTATGTATCTGTGTACGATTCACGTATAAGCTAAATATACGATGTTGTAAAATTTTCCACAATAACTATTTCAGGGTTTGTAACCAAATTCTCACTTTCCCTCTGAAACTTCTTGAAATTACTTGAATGCAATTCCTTTGTGTTTTCTTGGGAGCTAGTTAATTAGTGCAAACATACTTAAAACTCTTGTGAATTGTATGTTAAATCTTCATTGGCTTCTGCTGTGGAATTGTAAATGGTCAAATGTACAATCCCACCAACCCCATCCTCAGCCTCAGCCTCAGCCTCAGCCTCAGCCTCTAGCCAAATGCATCGCACAAGTTTTTCATCATTTCTTCATCCTGGTTCAAAAAGTTCGGCGAACAGAAGAAATTATAGTTCACTTTTAAATTCTTGATGGCTAATAATTCTTTGTAAAACAGGAATTTACCGGCATCCAGTAGAAAATAAGACAATGAACAAGCATGAGTTTCATGACTGGCCGGTTGTTATCCACCATTCGTATGAAATCAATTTATGGACAGGTTACCGATAACTTATTCTTAAATCGGTACATAAAAAATAAATATGATTTTTTTTCGCATTTTTTGTCTAGCTTTGCATCATTGTAACTTGAGGAAACTCGTTAACGTCAATATTGTTCGAAGAAAAATATATTCTGCTAAATTGTATTGCGACATTTAATTTGCTAAATCATGTAGATTCTTTGTTAGGCTTATAATGTGATTAAATTCTATTATTTGATCACCAGATAGAGACAGAAGCAACTATTGTGGATGACACAATGAGGATAAGAAAACAATGGTTGCCTGGGCTTAACACTTAGGGTGGGTTTAGATGGGAGATGCGTTTACTTGCGGTTAATGTGAAAACAGATGTGGCTGTAAGATTAGATACTGTAGTGTGAGATAAAAAGTAAATTAAATGCACCGCACTCGATCGCCCATCTAAATCCAACCTTAATTTCCTGTTGAGGAGGAGGTCAGTATTTCAAGTAAGCCCAAATTAGAAGCCGATGCTACAAAGCGTAGAGCAGCAGTGCAAAGATTCACATAGAGCATATAATATAAGTGAAACAAATATTTGAGCATTCACCGACAAAACAAAGTAATCTAAGCAAATTCTGACTCGGCTGCCTTTTTCCATATATATGGCTGGTTCACCTACTCTTGTGGTTACTCTATATAAAAATCAGAATCTTCAAATTTTAAAAGGAATTTTTAATTTTTATATAGAATCAAGACTGATAAAAAGAATAAAAATTAAGGATTAAATTTATTATTATATCAATTAAAAAATAGTCAAATGATAAAAAAAAGTAATTTGAAAAATATTAATTATCAAATAATTATTTTTTTAAAATTAAGTGACCAAAATGAAAATTTATATATAAATAACTATTGATGTAGTTTACTTTTTCTTTAAATACCTTATTGTATAGTAAGTATATGTTTATGGATTGTATAAGAAATTCATGGATTTTTCTTTTTAAATTTAACTGCTGTATAATGTATTGCACAAATATAGGTTTAGTATATTATTTCAATATGCTTACATTAATAAAATATAATAAAATATATAAAGTAGTCTTAATTGTTCTTCGTGTGGTTTCATATCATCACCAAATGAATTATTAACCGTCAATATTCATACTTTGATATTTTAAGGATTTTATAATATTTAAAACTTAGATTATAAAGTTTTAATTCTTTATAAAAAGAAAGTGGGGTTAAACTGGATTTCGAAAAGATACTAAAATATACACGTGACAACTAATAATGGAAACAAGGCTAAGATAATGAGGCAATTGAGCAGAATGTTGAGGCTAGCTAGCTAGCTGTATATATTGAGTTTATATTCATTGAACCATCCTCAGTGGGATCTGATTTGGAGATAGTTCTATATTTTGTTTTCCTTGGACAAAATCATAAACATCAACATGATGGTCAGTACTCCATGTGACCAATATATTGTTTAATGAATATTTAAAAGATATATATATCAGCACATGATCATAAAAAGGCATGGCACTGTCTTGATCAAGAAGAATTCAAGGAAGGAATCCATCCATCATGCTGCCTCCAACACTGTCCTCTACGAAATCGTATGAATGTCGGCTTTCACTTGTTATTGTGAAAGTTTTGCTGCTCTAATATTGAATTCCTTTAGAAAATGATGTTCAGTTTTTCACCCTACTAGCAGAGTAATAAATGCAATTAAAGACATTAGGGTTGCGATAAGAAGACGGTATCATATATTTAATAAACAAAGTAAAAAAAACAATTGCTAAATACCAATGGTGTTTCCCCCGGACGTAGACGTAATGAATATATGTTTATAAGTTGTCAAGTAATTCTCCATGCCTTGGAATTAGTTGTCAAGTCAAATACTGTTTAAGTTGTATAAGGAAAGCAAAAGGATCCTTAGAATCCTATCAGTACTAACAAAACAGCCAATGCATTGAATTCGTGGGTTTCCACCGTGAAAACAGCCCTGCTTTTAAGCTTTCTTCACTAATCAGTCACTGTAAAGGCGATATTTTATATATCAACAATAAAATGAACTTGTTAACGTATATTGCACTCATAAGTCCTATCAAACCCATTCATAGCTTGGCAGGCCTTGGAAAGCTATCAACTCTCTTACCCCTGCTTGTTTACTATTAAATTAATTACCAGTAAAAAAGTAACATTTTCTGGAAAAGCAATGGAAAGTAAAACACGTAAAAGCGAAATTATTTTATCTAAAATAAACATCATCGTCACTGTCTTCTATAGAGTTTGATAACATGAGATGAGGCTGCGAAAGATCAGAAAGAAAGTTGGGAAAAAAGAGAGTAAAATAACCCCCAAAAGAGGGGGGGGAAGTAGTAGATGAGGAAATTAAATACTAAAATGTTCAAAAGAACAAGGGTCGAGGACGATCTGAGGCAGTAGCGGAAGGGACGGTGGCGAAGGAAACACCCATAACCGGGATAGCGAAAGTGGACTCCATAAACATTCTTTGCTGTAAAGCCTCCACGGTTGAACCTGCTTCAACAATATCCTTGATCAAATCTCTGTAATATTTCTTGATCTTCCTCAACATGCAAGCATATCGCAGCTTCAGCCACCTTAGCCTCATTTTCTTCAAAACCCTGGCTATGGAAAGCCCTCGCCGTGGTTTCTTCCCACCGAGTCGAACTGTGGGTAACTTGTTGTGATGCCTCAGGCGTAGAAAGAAAATCCTCCGCCGTGCCTGGCATTGGAATGCGGTGGCTAAATGGGTCTGAGAGGGAGGTTTGGTGGTTTTATTCTGATCGACAGCCATGTTGGTGGAAGGTTGTGGAAATAGAGAAGAGAAGAACATTGAGAGATATGAGACGAGAGAAAAAGAGTCGACCATATGCAGACAAAAGCATCTCAACCTGGCCTCCTGCTTGAGTTACTATTCACGATTTGCGTCATCATTTTTTTAACCTTTTTACGTTACATTATAATAATATATATTTAACATAATATTTGGGTATGAAAATTTAGTTACGAGAGCTTGAATTGATTACAATTAAATCTATTTATTTTAAATATTTTTATGATGCATCAAATCTGATTTAGCATCATACATGATGCTTATGCATCAAATCGTTTTCAAGGATTAATTGTTATCTCAAAATTTATTGGATTAGATTAATTGGCAAAATCGATTAGAATATTAATTCAAAAAATAATATCACATCAGTTAATTGTAAATTGATAAAGATTGGTTTAATTAATTAAATCGGCTTTTTAACACATATATTATAAATTTTTAATATTTTTTAATCAAATTAATTGAATTGATCCAACCAATAAACTAATAATCTAATTCATTCAATCATCAGTTTAGTTCTAAAAACATTAGTTTAAACGAGTGATTGAAGTAGTATGAGAGAAATCTAAGAGCAAGTTGATGCTTATGATTTTTCTTTATGTTTTCTTCTTTTGTGGCTGGCCATATAGGGTGCGGTGCGGTACGTTTAGCTTACTTTCTGTCTCATGCTACAATATTTAATTTCACCGCCACCACTATTTTTATACTAACCACAGGTAAACGCATCGCCTATCCAAACTCAGCCATAGTTTGTTAGTTTTTATTTGTAAAGACCACCTTTTTGTCATGGCCTTTTCCGTTAAAAGAATCATCATCTTTGTGGACTTAATTAAATGGCATAATTTCAATTTAATCTCTCAAAGCAATTAATTATTTAATCTAAGTTATTTAACTTTATGGTTAGTGAAAAATATCATATTTGTTCCCTTAAAAAAATTAACAATTCAATTTAAAGTTTTTTTTAAATAAAAATATTTAATTGTGCTTTCTAAATTTTTATATCCTAAAAATTTAACTTCGAGCTTAAAATTCTCTTATAAATTTAAATATATTAAAACAAATAAGAGTTATTTCATATATACAAACCTGTTTAGTCGAGTTATCTGAGTCACAGATAAGGTTGGTTAAATTAAGATAGAATGACCTCTCAAGTCTCTTTTTTTTCTTTTATATATATACAAACGATGCCTAGAACTATCCATAATTCTTCATTAACTCTTGAATAGGAGAATAAATGAGTTTTAGCGTGCTCAAACACACGTTCTCTTGCATAGACAATAATGTTAAACCAACCGAGATAGGACTTAGTCTATACCTCTCTAGTCTCTTTCAATTTCGATATTAAGCAATTTAAATCTTTTAAAAAATCAAAGTAATTTAATTTCTACTAATTTCAAAAGAAAGCAACTAAGAACTATGGTACAAATGTTTTTTTTAAATATTTATATTGTATTAAATTAAATGCACGAACCTTCGTCATTGTTCTCAGAATCGAGTCGAACCGATTAGTTAGACTTATTGGATCGAGAATCGACTGGGCTATTAGTCCGAAATAAGAGGTCAGTTTGGTTGACTCGTGAACCAGTCGAATCGATGGTTGAACCAGTTTGATTTTTTAGAATATATATTTTTTATTTTTATTAATTTATTCGATCGAACTGATTGAATTGATCGAACCGGTTGAATCGATCGAACTGGTTGAATCGATAGTTGGTGGTCTGATAGGTTCGCCCCTTAGTCCAATTCACAAAACCTTTAGCTTCATTAATGATATATTATAAATAAAATTAATTATTTATAGTTTGGGATTGAAGAAAGTGCTTCATGTTTTTTTTTAATCAACTTAGATTTTAAAAATTCCAAATTTTAAAATGGATTCTAAAATTCAAAATTTAACTATTATGAAATTAGACTTGAATTTACTCAAATTCAAATTCAAATTCAAATTCAAATTCAAATTCAAATTCAAATTCAAATCCAATTTTTTATTTATTACCCAAACTAAAAGTTAGGATTTTCAAATCCAATCTTTTTTTGTCAGACTTAGCAACATCGTAAACCCAAATCAACAATCGACATGCCGATTTGTGGATCTCATGCACAACCCAAAATTGCGTACTTCTTACTAATTTATGCCGTACCCATATTAATTAATTAAAATAATTGACATCATTTGTAGACTACACCTAATTGCCATGTCACCACCTCATTCATGTGTCAACATCTCTATGCCTCCCTTCTAGACAATTTCATGTTGGTTAAAATACACCATAGGTTTCAGTGCTAAATTTGCAGTCCAATTCCACTACTAAAGGTTCATGTACAATTATTAACACTATTAATTTTTTTGTCAAAATTATTGGTGTGGCATTGTGAACTAAAAAAAAAACCTCACTTGATAGTAATGTAACTAAAAAATGATGTCGTATTAAACTTGAATTTAACAAAATAGTCTTAAAAACATTAACACTTGAACCTAAATTTTAAAATCTAAAATGTAGAGGCACAAAATTCTTATAAATAAAAGTACAAGGATTAAATTCTAAATTTACAAAGAGTAGAGGGACTTATGACATATTTTAACCTTTCATTTTCTCCTAATAATATGATGTAATTTAACTAAATCTATGGTTTTAAAAACTAGATTTGTGGTCGAACAGGTCAGACAAACGTTTATCGATTTAATCGGTTCGATTATAAATAAATTATTAAAATTTTTAAAATAAAATAAAATAAAATCGGTTCAATCATTAATCAATTTTTTGTCTTGGTTCAATTGATTTCAAGTAGTAAGCGATTTGAGGTAAACAAGTAGAGCATTGTCGTTCTTTGGGCATGGGGTTTGTAACCATTACATTCATGGATTCTAGTCTAATTTCTCTTCTTCATCTTTATTTTTTTGGTGCGGGAGAAGTTTAACATTATATTGTTTGGTTTTAGTGCATATATATTTGTGGTTGATAACTGCGCAATTTGTGGGAACTATATCATGGATTTTTGTAAGTATTTTTGTTAGTCTCTTTTTGTTTATTATTGTTTTTTTAAAATATGGGTTGATTTTTAAACCACATGAATGTTTTTCTTAATTATCTATTAAATGCCAAGTCAATCAAACTAGTGTCACAAGCGAGGAGTACATTGTTTTATGGGGTATCAAATTTCTCATTCGGAAATCTTTTATACAAATTTGATCAATAGCTTTCGTGCTTGTTGTTCGTTATTTATTTATTTTGATTCGAAACCCAAAATTGAAGTAAAAAATAGTAGCAAGTTGGAACCAAAGCTTTGTTGCTCTTCAAGTTAACATTTAAAATTCACTTGGATTGCCACGTAAGCCCACCGTTAGGGAGGTAATAAAGCTTAACAGTAGAGTGATCACTTCGTAACAAAACGATAACGTAAGTGACTAAAACGTAATATTTCAAACAAAAATGACTAAAATGTAATTTGAGGTAAACAAAAGTGACTATTTTTATAGTTTACCCATAAAAATTAAAATTAAATAAAAACAAACGACGCCTGAGAGATTCGAACTCTCGCGGGGAAACCCCATGTACTTAGCAGGCACACGCCTTAACCACTCGGCCAAAGCGTCATTATTGGTGGAAGCTTATCTATAAATTTAAATAGTTTCTTCCTGGAAACTCGAATACTAAAAATCCGTGAAAATGTGAAGTACAACACGTTTGCCTATAAATTTTAAAATCATAATCCCCAAATCATTTTTTGTTAGGTTAGATTATGTTTTCAAGTTGCTTCATTTTCTCAAATTATATGGTTCAGTCAATTAGACAAATTTGATAAGGTTTTTAGGTAGCTCTTATTTATTATTAATTATACCCTTCAAAACTTGAACTAATTATTTAGTGCTGATTTTATACAGTTTTAAATTAAATAAGAATAAAATATCACTCAAATCATTTTAAATATTAATTTGTTTGTTCTATTAATAGAGATTGATGTTATTTTTGAGTTAAAGATTTATTCACTTTTTATTATAAAGCCTCCAATGCAGCTTCATCTGTGAGTAACAAGAAATCCAAACAATTTGAGATAAAGAATAGCGCTGTCGCTCTCTAGACATGGGGTTTGTAGTCTAATTTCTCTTCTTCATCTTTATTTTTTTGGGTGCGATTTAACATTATATTGTTTGGTTTTGGTGCACAGATATTGTGGTTGATAATTGCACAATTTGTAATAATCATATAATGGATCTTTGTAAGTAATTTTGTTCATCTCTTTTTGTTTATTAATTTTCTTGTAAAATATGTTTTGATTAGACATTAAATGTCAAGCATATCAAGCCAGTGCCACAAGCGAGGAGTGCACTGTTGCATGGGGTATCGGATTTTCCCTTTAAAAAACCCTTTGTACTGATTTAATCAGTAGTTTTCTTGCTTGCTGTTCGTTATCTATTTATTTTGATTCGAAACCCAAAATTGAAGTCGAAAACATTAGCAAGACGGAACCAAAGCTTTGTTTCTCTTCAATATAACTTATATTATTAATTATACTTTACTTATTCTACATCGTGTGTTAGTAACGTAGATCTAGCCTCTTACTTGTTGGTTCAGTGCAGGTATTGATGGTGATATTGAGATTGTAGATAAACTTGATATTGTTTTATGAAACTAAACAAATCATGCAGAGCAGCTTGAAGTTTTAATGACTCGAGCTTGCAGGGTTGTGGTTGTTTATCCTATCATGTCAACAATTTCTTGTTCAACTTAGATCAATCTGTCTCACACGATAGATTTGAACGTGCTTCATAACTTTGTGTTGGCATAGGTGTCTGTAATCACGCCTTCCACTTTCACTGTATTAGCAGATGGCCGAAAACTCGCCAAGTTTGCCCACTGGGTATGCATTAGACTGGTCCTTATGATTTCTCTATTTTTAAAAAATATTTTTTTACTTGATCTGTTAAGTTGGGTGCCTGATGTTTCATGTTCTCATATTGAAGTTCTGTCTTTGCACAGATAACAGCGAGTGGGAATTTCAAAAGTACGGCCATTAGAATCTTTGCATCAATGAAATTAAAAAGAGGGCACAGTCTATCTTCTATATTAAACAGAAGTCAAGTGTGCAGTTTCCCGAGTGTAATTGATCGGTTTTTGACGCAAAGTTTTCATCAATTAAAGTTACAAATAGTTTTAATATTATAAATATTAAATTGAATAATTAACGACCATATTAATTTAAACCAATTAAATGGACTAACTAGAATTTGGCCTTTATAATCTCAACATGATTGACAATTAAGAAATCAATATTAAACTGGATGCACCTCAACCTCTTTAAAAGCAAGAGTTGTGATATTAACCTTTCAAGTGTGGAGTTAAATAATAGTATTAAAGCTGATTCAAATTTGCATACCATTATTAAATGAAAAGATAATTTCAAAAAATTAAAATTAAATATAATTAGTGATGTCACATTGCGTGATACGTATGACACTTAAATCCCATATACTTCATGTGGGCGACAGACTAAAAGTTTTGGCTACTTCTTTCATCCAATAGCTGTTAGTCTCCGTTTTCAAACTTTCTTAACCAAAACTATGTGTTATCTGATCTGCATCCCGTCCAACATTTTTCACAATGCCTTTCCAAACCCCAACCACCTGCAAGCAACCGTTCAAAATTTCACTTCATTAATATTATAGTTTTCATTATCAATATCAATATCAATATTATAATAAAAAGGCTACTTGTGTTGACATCACTACATCAGTAAAATTACATTAAAATTTAAACTAAAATCACAATAATAAAAAAAACTAAGAGATTTTAATAAATGAAAAATACTTTTATATTACGTAATTACTTTCTATATTTTGTCAATTAATTTATTTTCACCCACATAACTACCATTGTATAGTTATGCCTTCAATTTTGCGCAATTAACAACAGTCCAAAGAGAAAGCGATGCCTTCTGAAGATGGGATATAAAAAAATGAAGAAAACCGACGCCTGAGAGATTCGAACTCTCGCGGGGAAACCCCATGTACTTAGCAGGCACACGCCTTAACCACTCGGCCAAAGCGTCTTTTTTAAGAGAAGCTTATCTATGACTATAAATAGCCTGTTCCTGACCTTGAAAATGGGAAGTACAACACATTTACCTGTAAATTTTAAAATCATAATCCCCAAACCATTTTTTGGTATAAGTAGTTAGGTTAGATTATGTTTTCAAGTTGCTTCTTTTTCTCAAATTAAATGGTTCAGTCAATTAGACAAATTTGATCACGTTTTTATGTAGCTCTTATTTAATATTATTTATACCCTTCAAAACTTTAAACAATTATTTAATGCTCATTTTATACAGGTTTAAATCAAATAAGAATAAAATATACTCAAATTATTTTGAATATTAATTAATTTATTTTATTAATAGAGATTGATGTTATTTTTGAGTTAAAGATTTATTGTTTTTATTATAAAGCCATATTAGAAACATCTCAAATGGAATAAGTGGTTGTGGATGAATGATTGAGCTGTGACATCTCGTATACTCTAAAAAATGAATCCCATTTTTAATGGTGGAAAAACTAGGCAATAAATAACTTAAGATTTTCATTTCAGAATGGTCCTTGGATAAATTATCAACATTACAACCATGGATCTATGAGGATAAAATTGCCAATGCATATTGATAAAAATGGTACAGGCGCCTCCTCGTTTAAGCTACGGTAGACAAGGGGCATTCCTACTTTATTTACACCATCTCCGACCGAATCTGCAAATCAAATGGAATCCTTGAGTCCCTGAGCCCACCTAACAGCAATTGGACTCCTCACGAGATGAACTCCGTCACTCCACTCGATCGACCCGAATGCTTGCAAGGAATCAACAGCATGCAACCCCAAGCCATCACTTGCAAATGTGATCTCATAGCTCAGTGTTTTGTTTTCACCGCTGAATTCAAGCTTACATGGCGAAACATTGATTTCAACACCAGCTGGAGCATTCACTTTCGCTGTATAAACAACATCGACTGAGGTTCCGACATTCTTCACAGTCCTTTTATACTTAACTACATGATCATTCGAATAAAAAACAACAGAGAATGATGGGTAATTAAGGTCTCCCGGTGTAGCCAATTTCCCTTCACATATATCTGAACCAGTAGGTCCTCTCACAAATACCGCAATCCTGTTTAAGTCGTAGCCGATGGAGCAAAGGAATGCAATGTAGTCGTCGCTGTCGATATCATACACCAATCCCGGATTAAGAGCTCGGTTGGGGTTGACATGGCCGGCTCCATGACCAAAAGGTGATGATTCTTCTCCGGTTGCAAGATCCTTAATGGTAATTCCCGAGTTATCTAAAGTGTACGCGGTTGTCATCAAGGCAGATTTTATGGCAGCTGGTGACCATTTGGGGTATGCCTTTTTAAGCAAAGCAGCCAATCCACTTACATGAGGGCATGACATTGAAGTACCTGAAATTATGTTGAAATCAACTCTTCTTGGATCGATGTCCAAATCTGTTGGTGCAGCGAAGCCAGTCCATCCTGCCAAGATATTGACACCAGGGGCAATGACATCGGGCTTGAGAATTTCCGGAGTCAAATGGTTTGGACCGCGGCTCGAAAATGCGGCAACCTTTGGGGCTGGTGGTGAAGGGCCAACCACTGTACCACGGAACAAAATTGTAGCTGTTGGAAACGGACTTTTTTTGACGTACTCCCGGATCTTATTACCTGCTATCTCGCCGACCATGGTGGCCGGTACAAGATGAGCATCGGCTATGAGTTCTTCACCACTCTCAGCAGTGTTTGCCTGTATCATTCCTAGCCCACCAGCAAGCTTCACCGCAGCTCCTTTCTCAACTCTAGCGTTCCCTCCCCTGTCACAAAGAACGATTTTGCCTTGGACCTTTGATGGACTTATACCCCCCATATAGCAATACCTGTTTCCAGCATCACCAGCATAAACCAAACGAAGCTTGAAATCAGGCAAAGGGGGACCATAGTACAACGAAACCCCACCGAAAATCCTACCATCACCGAGAACCACATCTGCTGGAAATTCCCGGTCAATCGTAGAAGCCCCTACTGTTATGATCCAAGGCGCAATGTTAACAGCAGTGTACGTTCCAGGACCGGAATTCCCAGCAGAACATGAAACAACAATACCATGAGCAGCGGCACCAAAAGCCCCAATTGCAATAGAATCATGGTCATACTGAGGAGCATATCCAGTGGCTCCCACAGATAAAGAAATCACATCAACACCATCTGCAGTTGCTTGGTCCATAGCCGCTAGTATATCGGAATCAAAACAACCGAAACTCCAACAGATTTTGTAAGCAGCGATCCTAGCTTTGGAAGCCATACCACGAGCCTCCCCGCGAGCAAATCCGAAAAGGCTGGCGTTAGAAACCACAGATCCAGCAGCAGTTGAAGCAGTATGCGTGCCATGACCTTCAGTGTCTCGTGGAGACTTGGATTCTTTCGTTTCATCAATTGAATGGCCAAGATGTGACTGGTAGCCTTTGTAAAAGGCTCTTGCACCTATTACCTTCCGGTTACAAGCTGAAGCAGGGAAGTCAGGTCCTGTTTCACATATACCTTTCCAAGTATCAGGAACAGGAGACAGCCCGGAGTCGGTAAAACTGGGGCGTTCCGGCCATATTCCGGTATCTAAAACTCCGATTATAACACCGTCGCCATAATAGGAGTTTTGCCAAAGACCAACACCATCGGAAAGGCCTAAAAAGTGAGGGGTTCGAGTAGTGTGGATCTGACGAACCTGGTCCGGAATCACTGAAAGGATTCCGGGAAGTCCCCTGAGCTTATCTGCCTGAGCGGCCGTAAGGCGAGCGGAGAAGCCATTGATTACACGTTCGTAGGTGTAGAGGAGCTTGATGGGGTGAGGGGAAGGAGGGAGGGAAGCGAGGATAGAAGAGTACCAGTGATGGTGAGAGGAGAAAAGGGGCGGCTTGTGTGATTTGGACACGTGGATGATGAAGTTTTCTGGACCGTCTGATGAGGGGGAGGAGAAAGGGATGCAAAGGAGAGAGAGGAAGAAGAAAAAGGAGATAGCCATGGGGATTGCTCTTAAGTTTAATTATCTTCCAGGGAAATTGGAGAGATAAGTATAATTGAATGACTAGCCTAGCTCAGTCTCAAAGTAAAGAAAAAGTAGGATGTAGAGTCTAGCATTGTCCACGTTACACAAGCCGACAAAACTCGGTAAATATCAACGGGATTTTTGTTCTCTTTACAAACAATTTCCCGTGTTTCTTGTAAGACATGGATTTCTTTTGTACTAACCGTATTGGCTACCATTTCGTGGTGGGTCCGTCCACGATGAATATTGCCTCTAAAAACCATTAGTTACTTAGTGTAAAAATAAAAATAAAAGTGATATTAAATATTATAATGATATTGAGTTGAGATTAAAAAATAAGTTAAATGTATCGTATTGTATTTAATGATTCATTTAAATTCACTTTAAATAATTATAAATATTTTATTATTAAGTAAATATTCATTATAAATATTTATATTTATATTTATATTTATATTTATATTTCTTATATCTATAAATATAATTTTTTTTAAAAGCATTATAACTTTTATCTTTCTTATAACAACCACGTCATTCATTCTAACTGCAAAATTTACGAGGGATAAATTAAAAACTTTAAAAGTGAAATATTAATTTTGTTGAGAAATGGGATAAGATATATTTAAACTTTTTGATGACAGAAGGCAAGGTTCTGGGATGTCAAGTATAATGGATGATTTTTACAGGGAAGAGGACAAATAAAATTGATAGGCTATAATCATGCAAATATCTTTTGGTTAATCACAGAGTTAATGAAAGTTTTAACCGCGACTGCGAATAGAGAGAAGTGCTGAGTTTTGCGTTGAAAGCAGGCGATTAATTCTCAACATCTTTGATGCTTAGAAGACTGATATTTTTCCGGTTGGTTGGTAAGTTCTAAAACCATAATAAATTGTTATCATTAGTAAAAGAAACCCAGAAATTCAGATCAGTTGTGATAGTGGAATAGCTTTATCAACTAACTATGTGCTTTACACAGTGACCATACTTCTGTCGCTTTTATGCAGTTATGGCGTTGGGGAAGGTTGATAATACTTGTGCAGTTGTGGGTCCAAAGTCACCATAAAACAACTAATATTACACTGCCATGAGCTTCCATTCCATAACCAGTCACCATAAAACTGAAATATGGGCCTCCATTCCATCAACCAAACAGAAAGTTGAGGGTTTCATTAGGATGAAGGAATGAAAAACAACTAGTTTCAAACTAAACCAACAAATTTTGCTGCTTGATTCATTGAGATGCAATTAAAGGGGGCGTAGAAAGCTTCTTTGACTTCTTCGTTTGCCCACCCACAATAAATGAACTAGACTCAATCTTGAAGAAGAGATTACAGATACTCGAAATCGAATCTTATACATGCTTGATAGTACGAACTAACTAATATGAACCTGAAGCAGAGTTTTAACACAAATGAATATACAGCACAAGAAGTTATCCTCTTTAGGCACATTTATTCAAGAAGATACTTGTATTTTGTTGTCGGATATGACGTTCTAACATTGGTATAATTATCAGGGATTTATGTCCTCCATCTTGCACCTCTTATTTATGCCGTTAAGCCTAATTTTCTGTAAATGAATGAAAAGGAATGATGGGAGCTTATGAATACGAGAGACAGTCAAATTTCATTCTATTACAAGAAATTTATGCACTAAATACTTAAATACCTGACTCTCTCAACAGAGGATACATGCGAGGAGGAGCTCCCAGTATCTCAGTAAATATATTCACTCTACACGGGCTAGTTGAAGCACAATCTTGCCTCTTTCCTTGCACAACCATTAAATCGGTTTATCAAGTGAAAGAACGAGCAATGGGAACAATAAACATGACTCAGCTCAAGAGAAGGGGGAGAGGGACATTTTCCTACAATTACTAGAACATCAAATACAGTTTTAACTCGATGACAGATTTTTCCAGCAAATACTGGGACACGATGAATTCAGCTAGGTCACATGACTCACATCTGTTGCGTTCGCCTGCAGTTGTTGTGTCCAGAGATATAACAATACCTTTGTCTTCCATAGAAACATGACGGTCAATGGTTGTAGGAAACTGGGACATTGATAAGTGATTCAATCTCACCACTCTTTTCTAACATGTTGGAAGTTCGTGGTCCTTCTATTTACAACCAAAACAAAATTCAACTCAAACCACCAACTGATACAAATCCCACAGCACTGCTCAACCTGAGAGAAAGAAATATCACATAGAGCATTATAAGACCTGCTCCTAAAATCTTGCTAGGCCGCATGTCGCTCCGAGGCAAAACTATAAGTGCCCAGATTAGTCCTGACATGAGAAACCCTATGGTAAAGAACAAGCTGCTATCTACTGGAATCAAGTATGGAGAAGGACTCTTTGACCAAGCTCCGAGCAGCATGGAGATACCCAAGCCAACAAGTGTGTTGAACATGGGACCTGCATAGCAGCCAGAAAAGGCAATCTGCACGCCATCATCACCATTCATTGCTAGTGCAACATTTGAAACCAAATCACCCATTGAATTGCCCCATGCCAGAATAGTTACTCCAAGAATGGATGGATTAATTCCAAAAATTACACCAAATGTTACCAATAGAGCAACAAGCTCATTAGCGATAATATAAAACCACACAATGCTCATAAAAAAGCCACCCAGTACCCAAGGAATTAAAAACCTCTGAGGTGGATGATCAGATAATGTATGCTTACGTGCAAGGATACCAAGAATGCAACCAACTGCAACACCAATACACCATGCAACAACTCGAGTGTGAGAGCCCACATCACCCTGGCTATTCCACAGAAAAGCCATTAGAACAGGAGCCAATGAAGCACTAGCTACAGCATATGGTTTTGACCATGATTCCTGCTCAACTAAAGGAATTGTTAGTCGCCTTGGAACTGTCAGTGGCAACTCGAGGAGAGAAATTAACTTGGAACATGAGAATGACGAGCCATTAGTTTCCATGCCCTTTTCTGTCCAACCCCATGGAGGCCTTTCTTCATCGGCTGAATTGATCTTCATAAAGTTATTTGAATATATGGCAACATTTGAAGCCCACATCCACTGTGGAAGGGAACTAGGGAGTTGGGGTGGCTCATTTTCTGTGTCCATTTCAAGCAGAGAACTATAAGCAAACGTCTCCTCTTCGCTTCCTTGTAAAAATGGACTTCCATGTACGGGAAGCAAAGGTGTAACAACATCCAGTTTCAACCCCCGTGCATGTTTTCTCAAAAGCTCATTTGCAGCCACAGAAAATGAATATATCACATATATCATGACAAATGCAATGGCACCAGCAACACTCACCTTACCAATGACCAACATCATCATAAGCGAGATGAGTGTAAACAGGAAGAAACAGATATCTCTAATAAAGCATCGTGTATCAATCTGGATCCTCTTCTCTGCTACACAGAGGGAGACAGTCCCTACAACAACGCAAGTAACAAAAACTGCACCACCCAACACACTATTAAGACCCACTTCACCTGTATCTGTCCCCAAAAATGCAGCTATACTGGCAAACACATCCGGTGCCCCATTTCCCAGTGGAAGGAGTGAAACCCCAGCAACAGTTGGAGGCAACCTAAGCAGATGTGAAAGCTTCTCCAATGAACAGCAAAAGTAATCTGCTGCCGTGTTGCCTAACAGATAAAACAAAGCAGCAAGCCAAACACCCAATACCACATACCCCGCTATCCTAAATTCTCCGCAACCACAATAGAAAAACTTAATGTAATCAAAGAATCCATCCGAAGAACATTGGGGATGAGCTTTCAAGAATTCACATGGATTAGCAAAACCCATATGATCTAACAATCCATAACACAAAGCGGGGTTGCTCGAGCTTACGTTCAAATCATTCTCTTGAGCATTCTTATCAGCTAAAGTTGATGAATTTGCATCAAGTTCACTAATTTTTCTACGAATAACACTAAAATGATCATACCCATCAGTGAAACCAGGTCCTTGAGTCACATGGTTAATAAGCCGAGAGGACTGGCGAATATGAGGGTTTCTTAAGAAATCAACCCGGGTGTAGAATAGGAAAATCAGAATCAAAGCAGATAATCCATTGAAAATTCCACGAAATTTGGGATTTTTCGGAGCATAGAGACAATGATTCCTCATTGAGAAACTACTCCAAATTTCCTAGAAAGTGGAATTAGACTAGGGTTTTCAACAAAAGGAGCTATGAAACCCCAGCCCTGGAATTAAGAAGAGAAATTGAATTAAGGGATTCGATCACTTACCGATGGCCAAAGCAGCAAACTTAATGATTTTCGAGAGGAAAAAGAAGCGAAGAGCCCAAGATTTAAATGTAAAATGAAATTTGATGATTTTTTTTGGCGGCTTTTAAACGGGTATGTTCGTTGTTGAGAGAGAGAGAGAGAGAGAGAAATGAAATCAGGAAGAGAAGGAGAGTTGGTCGGTAATTTCTCAAGATTTTGATTTATTTGTTTATTTATTTATTTATTGGGTAAAACAGACCCAAATCCGGTTTACCTGTTAATAGTCGGGTTATCCGCCTCCGTTGGTTGAATTAAGATTTTAATAATTCATAATCAAGTAAATTTTATGTGTATGGCATGCAACATTAAACAAGTAAAAAGTTAAATATAATATTTATTTGATGAAAAAAAATTGTTATAAATATTTTATTATTAAACGGATATTCATTAAAATTAAAATAAGTTTAATGTACTTTAATATTTATTAGAAGTTGAATTTTATTTGATTTTTACTTTTTATATCTATAAATATAAATTGATTTTAGAGATGCATTATAAACTTCTTTATTGATGAAATCAGGTCTCAAATATTTGCTTTCTCAATATGAAAGGGCATGAAAGAAAAAAAAACAAAGACGAGAATACGATTTTATTATTGATGGCTACCAGAATCTTTATTATTGTTACGGATGATAGTGAAAATTGCTTAAATTTTTCTTGTTGTTTCTTTTTCTTTTCCCTTTATTTGTTTTCTTTTTCATTTTTTTAATAAAATATATCATTAAAAAACTCTTAGTCACAAGTTATATTATTAGAATATACCCATACCCCATACCTTGCCCATACCTTTCCCATACCTACCCATACTTTGAAAAGGTCAAAGTTATGGGCACCAAATATTTTATTTAGTGTTGGGCATGGGAAAATAGCAATTTTTGGTCCCTAAGTGAATAGTGACTTTGCAAGGTGGCCCTTGAATCTCAACTATAAATAGGCCAACCATTGCTCATTCTCATCATCCCACATTTGCCATTCTCTACTTAAGGCATTGTTCTCTCTCCCTATTTGTAAAGTTTCACTTGTATTTTTGGAGTGAAATATATTTGGTAGTGCCCGAGGACGTAGGCAAGATTTGCCAAACCTCGTTAAAATTCTGGTGTTCTTTACTATTTATTGTTCATATTTTGTGAATTTGATTGTAGTGATTTATTGTGCTATTAAATTACAATAGAGGGATATTCTGGCTAGGAAAGACTTGGTACTTAAGTGATCCTCGTGATCCACCTCTCTTTCCTGGGAATTGAACTTAGTGTGATTTTTTAGTACAATAATTTTACTCTTTCACACGCTTCCGCACAACAATTGGTATCAGAGCCAGATTCGTACTTGGGGAATACGACCGTTTACGGTACTATTCACGTATACGGCACTATTCACGTATACGGTACTATTCACGTATACGGTACTATTCACGTATACGGAACTATTCACGTATACGGTACTGTTCACGTATACAGTAGTTGGGATTGAGAAGAAAAATGGCAGCAGCATCGTCATCAGCAAGGACTACTGTGACAAATGCAAAATTTGAAATAGAGAAATTTGACGGTACCAATAATTTTGGTATGTGGCAATGTGAGATCCTGGATGTCTTATGTCAGCAAGAGCTAGATATAGCCCTTGAAGAAAAACCTGACAAGATGGATGACAAGGAGTGGGCCAAGATCAATAGACAGGCGTGTGGTACAATCCGCCTATGTTTGGCCAAAGAGCAGAAGTACTCTGTCATGAGGGAGACATCAGCGAAGAAGTTATGGGATACACTGGAAGAAAAGTTTCTAACGAAAAGTCTTGAAAATAGGCTTTATATGAAAAAGAAACTTTATCGATTCACGTATGCACCCGGTATGTCGATGAATGACCATGTGAACTCATTCAATAAAATTTTAGCAGACTTGCTAAATTTGGATGAGAAATTTGAAGATGAAGACAAGGCATTATTATTGTTGAATTCCCTTCCTGATGAATATGATCATCTTACCACCACATTGCTTCATGGGAAGGACACGATCACATTTGATGCAGTCTGTAGTGCGTTGTATAGATCTGAGACTCGAAAGAAAGATAAAAGAGATCACAGAGATACAACCGCAGAAGTCTTAACAGTAAGAGGTCGTTCACACAGCAGCAAACCTGGTAGAAGGGGTAAGTCCAAAGGGAGACCCGCCAAAGATGAATGTGCATTTTGTCGTGAGAAAGGGCATTGGAAAAAGAATTGTCCTAAGTTACAAAAGGGCAAGTCTATTTCTAATGCATGTGTAGCGGAGCATGATGAGGAGTCAGACTTTAGCTTGGTTGGCATGGCAATGGCATGTCAAACGGATGAGTGGATATTGGATTCGGGATGTACTTACCATATGTGTCCTAATAAGGACTGGTTTTCTAGTCTTGAAGAACTAGAAGGAGGAGTTGTTTTTATGGGCAATGATAGTGCCTGTAAGACAATTGGTGTAGGTACAATCAAATTGAAGAACCATGACGGCTCAATCCAAGTTCTGACAGATGTTCGCTATGTACCCAGCTTGAAGAAAAATCTCATCTCATTAGGGGCCCTAGAATCTAAAGGGCTCACAATCACTTTGAGAGATGGATTACTAAAGGTAGTAGCTGGGGTATTGACGGTGATGAAAGGCACTAGAAGAAATAACTTGTACTATTTAAATGGAAGTACAGTTATTGGATCAACATCAACAGCTTCTGCGAAAGATGCAGATTCAGAGGCTACCAGGTTATGGCATAGGCGATTGGGACATGCTGGTGAAAAAGCTTTGCAGACTTTGGCGAAGCAAGGCTTGTTGAAAGGTGCAAATTCTTGCAAATTGGAATTTTGTGAACATTGTGTTCTGGGCAAGCAGACGAGGGTAAAATTTGGTTCAGCAATTCACAATACGAAAGGAATTCTGGACTATGTTCACAGTGATGTGTGGGGACCTACCAAAGTGGCTTCTTTGGGAGGTATGCACTATTTTGTCACTTTTCTTGATGATTATTCAAGAAAAGTATGGGTGTATCTAATGAAAAGAAAAAATGAAGTTTTGAATGCATTTCTGAAGTGGAAGAAGATGGTGGAGACTCAGACAGGTCGAAAGGTCAAACGACTTCGATCAGATAATGGTACTGAGTACAAAAATGATCCATTTCTACAAGTATGTCAAGATGAGGGCATTGTGCGACACTTCACTGTTCGAGATACACCACAGCAGAATGGGGTGGCAGAACGCATGAATCGGACTATACTGGAGAAAGTTCGATGTATGTTGTCTAATGCTGGATTGGGCAAGGAATTTTGGGCTGAGGCAGTTACATATGCGTGCCATCTAATTAACCGATTGCCATCAGCTGCAATAAATGGAAAAACTCCGATGGAGATGTGGACTGGTAAACCTGCTACTGATTATGATTCTTTACATGTTTTTGGTTCCACTGCATATTATCATGTAAAAGAATCTAAGTTAGACCCAAGAGCAAAGAAAGCATTATTCATGGGTATAACTGGTGGTGTAAAAGGATACCGTCTCTGGTGTCCTGATACAAGGAAGATTGTTTTCAGTAGAGATGTAACTTTTGATGAATCAACCATGATGAAGAACGAGGATTCACAAAAGGATGACAAAACCAGTAGTACTTTGCAGCAGGTGGAGTTTGAAAAGGTTAATGATGATCCATCTAATATTGAAAGAACAAATGATGAAGAAGTTTCGACCCAAGAACTTCTACAGCAACAAGATTCAATTGCATATAGGAGGCCAAGAAGAGAGATTCGTAAGCCTGCTCGCTTTGACGATATGGTGGCCTATGCACTTCCAATTGCAGATGATGATGTTCCTTCCACTTACACAGAAGCAATAAGTAACTCTGATGGTGTAAAGTGGAAGCAAGCTATGAATGAAGAAATGCAGTCTCTTCATAAAAATAGGACTTGGGAGTTGGTGAGACTGCCCAAGGGAAAGAAGGCAATTGGATGCAAATGGGTATATGCAAAGAAGGAAGGATTTCCTGGTAAAAATGAAATTCGATACAAGGCTAGATTGGTAGCAAAGGGTTACGCTCAGAAAGAAGGAATAGACTACAATGAAGTGTTTTCTCCAGTTGTGAAGCATTCGTCTATTCGAATTTTGCTAGCCTTGGTTGCGCAATACGATCTTGAACTAGTTCAGCTTGATGTGAAGACAGCATTTTTACACGGTGATTTGGAAGAGGAAATCTATATGACTCAGCCTGATGGATTCAATGTTGCTGGAAAAGAAAATTGGATTTGCAAACTGACAAAGTCGCTTTATGGATTGAAGCAATCTCCGAGGCAGTGGTACAAGCGATTTGATCAGTTCATGAAAGGGCAAAGGTACACAAGAATTAAATTTGATCATTGCGTGTATTTTCAGAAGCTACAAGAAGGAACTTTCATATACTTGCTCTTATATGTTGATGATATGCTACTAGCATCTAAGAGCAAAGTTGAGATTGAAAGATTGAAGACTCAACTCAATCTCGAGTTTGAGATGAAAGATCTAGGAGAAGCTAAAAAGATTCTCGGCATGGAAATATGTAGAGATAGAGCTCATGGCAGAGTTAGCTTGTCTCAGAAGCAGTATTTGAAGAAAGTACTACAGCAGTTTGGTATGAACGAGCAGACCAAACCTGTAAGTACCCCGTTGGCTTCTCATTTCAAGCTTTCTGCACAACTATCTCCTTCGACGAATACGGAACAAGAATACATGTTGCAAGTTCCGTATTCTAATGCAGTGGGTAGCTTGATGTATGCAATGGTGTGTACAAGACCCGACATTTCACAGGCAGTTAGTATAGTGAGCAGGTATATGCATAATCCTGGAAAAGGACATTGGCAAGCTGTGAAATGGATTCTACGGTATATTCAGAAGACCGTGGATGTTGGATTACTGTTCAAGCAGGATAGTACACTTGGTAAAGGTGTTATTGGGTACGTTGATTCTGACTATGCTGGTGATTTGGACAAGCGAAGATCAACCACCGGTTATGTGTTTACACTTGATGGAGGACCAATAAGTTGGAAGTCTACACTACAGTCTACAGTTGCATTGTCAACCACAGAAGCCGAGTACATGGCTGTAACAGAGGCTGTAAAGGAGGCTGTTTGGTTACAAGGTATGGCTAAAACCTTGGGGTTGGTTCAGGAGCATATTAACGTGTATTGTGATAGTCAAAGTGCTATTCATTTAGCAAAGAATCAAGTCTATCATGCACGTACAAAACATATCGACGTACGATTCCATTTTGTGCGGGAAATTATTGAAGAGGGGAAAATTTGTCTTCAGAAGATCAAGACTGCAGATAATCCCGCAGATATGATGACCAAGGTGGTAACAGCAACCAAGTTCGAACATTGTTTGAACTTGATTAATATCCTGCAAGTTTAACAGTTGAAGAAGGCACTATCAAGTATTGTTGTCAAAAGCAGAAAGAATTGTGTGAAGATAAGATTATCCTAATCAAATCTTCAAGGTGGAGATTATTAGAATATACCCATACCCCATACCTTGCCCATACCTTTCCCATACCTACCCATACTTTGGAAAGGTCAGAGTTATGGGCACCAAATATTTTATTTAGTGTTGGGCATGGGAAAATAGCAATTTTTGGTCCCTAAGTGAATAGTGACTTTGCAAGGTGGCCCTTGAATCTCAACTATAAATAGGCCAACCATTGCTCATTCTCATCATCCCACATTTGCCATTCTCTACTTAAGGCATTGTTCTCTCTCCCTATTTGTAAAGTTTCACTTGTATTTTTGGAGTGAAATATATTTGGTAGTGCCCGAGGACGTAGGCAAGATTTGCCAAACCTCGTTAAAATTCTGGTGTTCTTTACTATTTATTGTTCATATTTTGTGAATTTGATTGTAGTGATTTATTGTGCTATTAAATTACGATAGAGGGATATTCTGGCTAGGAAAGACTTGATACTTAAGTGATCCTCGTGATCCACCTCTCTTTCCTGGGAATTGAACTTAGTGTGATTTTTTAGTACAATAATTTTACTCTTTCACACGCTTCCGCACAACATATATCCTCTCTCATTCGATCAAACTCTAGAACTCAAAGCGAATAGACAAACATTGCCATGGTAAACCCCTCTTAAATAAAATTAAAGTACTTCTAGGGTTTTTACTTATTTCTTTGAGTTTAATTTATATTTTTTTTCTCAGGCGCCTCCTGCAAAAGCAATAGCTAGTCTCGTGGTTGATGTCCTCTTCTTTCTCGTCGTTGAAATATAAAATATTTTATGAAATTTTCTTATTCGTAGGTTGTGCTATGCATTATCCAAATCAAATAATAATATATATTTTAAGTGTTTAAATTTATGTTTTGATGGATTAATTAATGGTTAAAATATATTACAAGTTTTTATTATATTATATCTTTGGAATTTATCTTTCTTATTTTTATTTTTAAGAATTTAATTATTTTATTTTATAAATTTTAAATTTTTAAGTTTAATTCTTAATATTATTATTATCTTTCTTAAATTAAAATTTATTACAACAATTGTTTATTTTGTTACATGACTACTAAATGAGTATTTTATTGTTTCAAAATATTAAACAAACAAATTTAACAAAAATTTTAATCAGCATTAACAATTGGACCTAAATTTAATGATGCATCAAATCAAATCGTATGAATGTCGGCTTTCACTCGTTATTGTCTACTCTAATATTGAATTCCTTTATTCACCCTTTTAACATGTGGTTTATAAACAAAGTGATAAAAACCAATGGTTTTTCCCCTGGGTGTAGACGTATTCTTTTGTGTTGTTGTATTGCTAAGTAATTCTCCATGCCATGGAATTAGTTGTCAACTCAAATACTGTTTTAGTTGTATAAAGAAAGCAAAAGGATCCTATCGGTCCTAAAAACACAGCCAATGCATTGAATTTATTTGTTTTATTAATAGATTGATGTTATTTTTGAGTTAAACAAGAACAAAAGGCAATAATAATATCCTGTTTTTAAGTGGTTTGATAACAGTATCACAATCGAATTCAAAACTAACTTCGTCTCAACATTTCCCTTTTGCTTTCAAGCTACTAACTCGTATGGCAACAAGATGTTCTGCGGCTTCAATGGATGTAGTACCATACCCCGTGGCCCCTAATTACAACTCCGACACAAATTGACTCCAAGATAGATTGAAAAATTACAGTTGCATTTAATAAAATGAAGAGAGGGAGGAGACTTGATGTCGATCCCAAAGAGAAGAATCTACCACAGGGTCAAGTAGTCATTTCGAAACCTGAAATCGTGAAGCGCGACTTCCCATACCCCAACCGGATCAGGTGAAGCATTACCAAAACCCAAATGGTTGCCTGCTTTTCACAAGTGCCAATAGAGATAAGCCACAATGATCCAAAAGAGGGGAAAGGAGGTTGAGATGCTATCCCACCATTCTTTAAGGCAAACCAAAAGAAGAGGGTAATGTTTTTCAAAATTAGCTAAAAGTAGTTTTGAAAAGCTAAAATTTATAGCTTGAAAAATCACTTTTGAGCTAAATTATCTGTATCTATCAAAGGTAACTCCATTTCATTTCCCTTTTAAAATTTTGTTTAAAATATTTGAATTTATAAGGTTATATCTGTAACCCTAGCTCAAAATTTAAAAAGACACACGCACATTTCAAAAGCTTTTGTTTTTCACTTGCATTTTTCATATGAAAGAAGTATTAAAACAGCAGTTTAAGCAGTAGATGTGCCCAAAGCATCTTGGCTTAGCAAATGCCGAATTCCAGGCAAAGGAATATCAAAAGTTTGTAGTTGCAAACCCATATCAAAGCCCTGTTTTGCAATTTTTCAAAGCAATGCTAAACTGACGTGGGTGTTAGGAAAATCCCAATCTTAGCCTACTTTGTGCTTCTGCCATTACCTATCACTGTTACTTGAGGTGGGTGTCCATGGCATGAGGGTGAACTCCGTAACAGTATTGAATAATCTTTTCAGCTGGGAAAACCTGTTTCCTTGAAACCCCTGCTTCTTGTAGTTCATCATCATTGCCACTGGATAGTTGGGCATTTGAGCTATGCTTGGAATTATACTAACAAAATTCAGCCAAGTCAATATTTATTCGGTGCCTTCTCCCGAAAATCTCAGAATCCAAATACGTTGTAGCTTGAAAACCTTCACCCAAAACCAATTATAAAAGTTCTGTCCAAGGAAAAAGAAAAACCCAAGGTGAGAATGGTTTTTATAGGTGAAAAAAAGATTCATTTTCGTGAATTCTTCTGTCAGCTCAATGTAAATTACAACAGCTCATGCAAAATACAGAGAAATACAAATACCAAACAAATTATGCTTTAATTTTCAGATATCAAGTGTTTGTTTCCCATGGAGGCAAACCCTCTAATTTTCAAGTATGCTTATCTAAAAAGCAAATTGTATACTATCTTCCTATATAAATATGTACAATTCATGTTTATTGAAAGGGGTCGAGTTTGGGCAGCTAATTAATGAAACTCATCTTGAAGCCTAATTTAATATGGGTAGAATTTGATTGGTATTTCTTTTTTGGTATATAAAGAGAGATGAAGGCCTTGACTCACAAAAATTTATATACAAACCTTCCTCCTATAAGTGATTTCCATACGATCGCTCAAAAGTTTGTTCCCTATCCTCACACGTGGTTGATCAAAGATGAAAAAGCTCGATAATTTAGAATTGATCCAATTAGTCATGTGATTAGCTACTGAATTTGCTTCTTGGTATATGTGTCTAATGATGTCTTTTTACTGTTGGCTTAAAGCTCATGTATACTCTTAACTATATTGAAGTTGGAAACTCACCTTTCACTCCTTTAAGCAAGTAAACAAGAGTGCTACTATCGGGTTCTAGGATAACTTTCCTATATCTTTTATTCCAATGATAGGATAAGTCTGGCATAGCACCCTCATAGTTCGGCTTGAGTAATTGGATAGACGCCAAGGTTTCAACTAAAGCTAGCAATCCATTCTCTGTTGAATTAATCTCGAAACAAGCTTCCAATCGACACTCTTTTATAGTTCATTTTGACCGCACCATTTGCATTGATTTTAATCCACCCAAGTTCGGGAGGGATCCAATGATAGGTGGTAAATTGATGTATATAATTACAATCTTTCCATACTTGTTTTAGCTTACTTTTGAGTGAAACCGAATCATTTTAGTATTAAATTGTTTCATGGTTTGCATATAAGTATAGTTGCGTTTTCATGTTTGTTTTAGCATTTTAACGTCATTCTAGTGGTTAGATGGTAAATGGTGCTTAAGGTGTGTGGTTGAATGTGCAAGTGAGTTAGAGGCCAAAGCTTGGAGAGTTGAGCGAAACAGAGAATCACGTCACGGCGTGAGGGAGCTTGGCACTGCGACATGAGAAACTGTAACAGCCTGATTTTGGGTCTAGTCAGAACAGTGGTTTTGGGATCACAAATCCGACGAGGAAAAATGTAATGGCCTGAATTTTTAGAGGTGTCGGAACGGTGATTCGAGATCACTAAATTCGACAAATGGGTAGAAAATATGATTAATTTAGTGAGTATAAGTTAAATGTGAAGTTAGGAAAATTTTTGAAATAATGAATAGTACACTAGAAATAAATATTAAAATAATTAGAATAAAAAATGAGGTATCGAGACCTCGGGAATTTTAAACCGAGCCATAAATATTTTTATAAATATTTATGTAGTGTTAAACAGTTAGTATTAAAGTTTCGTTCAGAAATTTTAAAGTTCCGATAATTAATTGAACAAAAAGGACTAAATTGTAACAAATGAAAATTTATGGGAAATGATTAAAATAGCTTAAATGATAAAAGGAAGAGGGCTTAAAAGGGAAATAGACCCAAGATCTATTTGGGGTGGACGGCAAAGGCATGAAATCAGCAACAAAGTAAGGAGAATTAAGGGCAAAATTGGAATATTGCAAAATTTTCTTAATTAAGTTAGGACCAAAGTGGAATTATCTAGATTTCTCTTTATTTTTCTGCATTCTCTTCAGCAAAAACACCATAGAAGGGTTTCCTTAAGCTGGTTCTTCCTATTTTTACTGCAGGTAAGTTCAATTCTTGATTATTTCTTGAAAATTTTATGTTTTTTGTGACTTTTACAACTAGGCCCACTGTTGAATTCATTAGTTTTTGATTCTATGAAAGAAGTTGAAAGTTGCTATGAATATGTGCTGGAAGTATATGATGATTTAGCATGGAATTAGAGCTTTAAATTGTTCATACGCTGATTTTATTGAAAAAATTGAATAGAAAGTGAATGTTTGGGACCTAATAGTAAAAGAGTTTGAAGATAGAGTTATATGTGGAAATTATGAATTTCAATAGTTGTGTAACAACTTATAATGTCTAGGTAAAATATTAATTGAGAAAATTAGATTAATTGAGGGGTTAATTGAGAAATGACCGAATTGTATAAACTGTGAAATTTGGGGCAAAATGGAAATCAACATTTTGCACTAAAGCAGTTTTGAACAGCAGCAGTAGTCTAACTTTGAAAAATCACCAAAAATTGTGGGAATTGAATTAGAGGATGAATAAAATATGAAATTAAAGCTTGTTGAGTCTAGTTTCTCATAGAAGAAACGTTGTAAGTGATGGAATTGTAAATTTTGAGATATTTGAAGTTTAGTTAGACCGAGTTAGAATGAGTTCGGAATCCCCTGTTCTGACTTTGGAAAATTGTTAAAAATTGTAAAAAAATAATTATGAGTTATATTTTATATTTTTAGAATCCTTGATGAGTCTATTTTCAAAAGAAATAAACAGAAACATCATCCGAATAATTTACAGATCTTAATTTGAAGTTCTGTAGCTCCAGGGAAAAATAATTTAGTGACTCTAACTCAGACAGACAGCTTGAATTTTACATACAAGAAAATAGTGAAAGTACGAATAATGTTGTTTAAATGTGTCAATTGCTGCAAAATTCTTTTAGTCGACTCCATCCAATTTTCAGCTGTGGATGGATCAACTCCTTTTAGACCCATAAATTCAGTGGCACCATATTTCCTCAGTTCCTTTATCGGAGCCCGTCTAACAGTAGGTACTGAAGTCGTAGCAGGAGTAGTTCCCGCTACTCTTTGTAATGCATCAGCTATAATTCTCAGTAATTGGGATTCATCTCTATCTCTGACATTTTCTCGTTCTACATTAGAAGGTTGGTTGCCTAACGGATTCACACTCGGTGCAACAGATTCTGTTTCATCTAATTCTCTATCTTCAGTATACATTCTTTCATCAGTATCATTTATTCTTTCTTCAGACATCTTTAATATATAAAACAAAACAAACAAATAGGTCAGCATCCAAAAATCCCGACTCAGTTTAACTCGACAGTGGCATGTACATCTAGACTCAATTCCGAGCTCGATTTAGGCCGAGAATCGGCTAAACCTGATAGCTCTGATACCATAAAATTGTAACACCCCTTAACCCCGAACCATCGCCGGAACAGAATTACGAGGCATTACTGGATGTATCGAACGATTTACAACAATTCTTAAATAAATAACCAATATATTAAAATAATTCATAAAATTTATTAGTTTGTTTACCAAATGACTTCATTTTTTTTATAAAAATTTCGGCAGCATATCTGCTTATTTTTACATAAAACCCCCTGCAAATTAAAACCATACAGTTTCCAAATATCACCAATTCAACCAATTCATTTCACATTCACATTTTCTATTCTAAATACTTCTAATCAAACTCAATCTACACAATATCAATTTAAAATTTAACAATGTACTAATTAGATAAAATAGATAGACTTCTTTCATTAAAATCCATAAACTTTTAATACTAACATTTTTAACCATTATATATTAAAACATAATAACCTTTATACACAATCTATGTACATGCCACCTTTACCAAAGGAAAAATACATCACCAAGTTTTGCCGAAGCCGGGATTAATCTGGATGCTGAACCGGGACCTTTGACTTCTATCGACCTGCGCACGGAAACAACCGTACGCTGAGTAATTCATACTCAGTGGTATTACCATAATTCAAATTATAACAATAATGGACATGTAATGCATAAATTGTATATACAATTTAAATTCAAATTCTACATTTCAATAATAACAAATCATCAACTAATATCACACATCCACAATTTAAATTTAAACATTTCATGAACCTTAGGTTCATTTCTCAATCTCATTTCACATTTCAATTCACAATTCAACCTTTTCATTTCATTTCAGTAGCTCGTTCGATCAACTCGTTCGGTTTATCATTTCATTAATTACCCTATTAACGAAACTCGGACTTTGGCGGATACACGGATCCAACCAAACACACCAGTATGGCACCCAGTGCCTCATCGGATAGTTCGAAGCAATAATTGACACCCAGTGTCTCATCGGCAGAGCCGAAGAAAGTTGGTACCCAGTACCTCATCGAATCTATCCGAAGAAATATAGTGACACCCAGTGTCTCATTGACTCGAGGTCGAAGTATCCCTGAACTCTTCCAATCCTATGGCATGCCAACTATATCCGACTCAGCCCGACTAGTTAATAGGGTATTTAAATCACATATAATCCCAATTCAATCACAATTTCTCACATTTTCAATTCAATAATTTTTCCACTTTTCAATCAATAATTAATCCGCAATTCACATATTTTCACAACTCAATATATTTCCATTCAATTTAATATCAGTCACTATTCGATTTAAATTCACTTCCCACTTTCAATCAACAAACAATTCAAATATTAATTCATATCAACTATTCAAATTAATTCCCACTCATCTTAATAATACTAATAATAATACTAATAATAATACTAATACTAATATTAATACTTACCTCACATTTCATTTACTAGACACATAAATTAAAATTTAGCAATTAATAATAAATAACTTGAATTATAGCAATACAAACCGTTATTCTCCCGTTTTAGTCCTCGATAACTTTCTCCTTTCCTTTTGTCGCCGATGCCTCGGGTTCTTTATTAGCTACGAAAATAATAATAATTTGTAATATTAATTACAGCACTAATTATAATAAATAATTGAATTTCTATTCAATTTCTTCCTAATTGTCAATTTAATCCTAACTAAATTCACTTACTTTCCTAATTCAATTCACACTCTATTTCTATTCAAATTTCATCCAAACTAAAATTTAACTATAAAAATTTCAGCATATTTTGCTAATTTCGAATTTCTCTAAATTTAGTCCCTAAAACATAAAACTTATAGTTTCTTTTACAATTTAATCCCTTTTTTCAATTCTAACTTAAAATTCATTCAATTTAATCCCTAATTCATCTCTTTTGTTCAACATAAACTATACTTGAAAACCTATGAACTTACAAAATATCAACTTAATTCCATCAAAACTTTGTTTTAAAGCTTTTAAAACATTAGAATTAAGAGAAAAGGGCTAATTTGACTTACCAATTTAAATTTCAAGCTTCAAAAACCCTATTTTCCCCTTTTTCTTCTTTTTCTTCTTTCTCCCCTGTTTCTCCCCTGTTTCGTTCCTTTCTTTTGCTTTGTTTTTATTTCTTTTTATTTCATTTACTTTATATTATATTAATTAATTATAAGTATTACAAATGTATGTATTTTATTAGTACTCTTGCATTAATTCATCACCATACACTTGTCTCAATCTAACTAATTTATCAAATAAAAATCTCATAATATTATTATTTAATTAACAATTATCTTTTACTTAATTTTCAAGTAAATAAATAAATGTAATACACTTGTATTTTATTTTTACCACACACTTGGCAAAATCATAATTTATTATTACCCAAAAATCTTATACTAATTATTTAATTATTAAATATCTTTTAATTTAAAAATAACTAATAACTAATAATAAATAATAAATATCTTATACTAATTAATAAGAAAATTAAATCTATAAACTACAAATATATACATACTTTAATTACACATGTATTACTTTATCATGTCTTTATTTTAATTTATTTAATAATAATAGTAATAATATATTTAATATTTTATAATTAATTGTCATAAAAATCTAAGATTTTTATGCACATTTGCCGCCTCATGTAATAAAATAGGCTTAATTACCTATTTGGTCCCTTATGATTTCTTTTAATCTATAATTATGCTTTCACTCTTTATTCAATTTAATCCTTTTACTAATTACTCATAATTAAACTAAATTCACCTATCCAAAACCTATTTAAACACACAACTCGCCTCGTAAATATTTCTAATAATTATTTTCGAACTCAAATTACTAAGACGGATGCCCGATATTATACTTTTCCGATGCCCGTGAATTTTGGGTCATTACAAGCTAGGTTAGTTTTCTTTATGAACTTTATTTGATTTGCACTAGTAATTTTTAAGTTAATTAGATCAATAATTGTTTAGCTAGTATTTCACTTGACCTAAGCATAATACCCAATCAATCCCTAAAGAAAAGCAATCATTGGAATACTTACTTGAGTGTTTCATTGTAAATCACTATATTATAACTTAAAATCATCATTATCTTGGTTTAATTGTTAAATCTCTTTGGTTTGTAAGTATGTGCATGAGCAAGTCATCTAACCAATTGATTTAACCACTCGTTTGAGCTTCCTCATAATGATACCTTCATTACAAAACGTTATTCTTGATCAAGTGAAACAATATACAATTAGATCATAAAGTTAAAGATCATTTTCAAGTAATTATAATAAACTTGAGCAATGAATTCAAGCTCCACGATTTGTGACGGCCTAATTTTCAGTGATGTCGGAAATAGTGATTCGAGATCACTAAATCTGACCAATGAGTTAAAATTTAATAAACTAATAATTATAGGTCAAGTGTGAATTTAGAAGAATTTTTGAATTAGTGAATTTTGTGATTTAAAAATAATCTAATAGGTAAATTGGGTCTAAAATGAGGTATCGAGACCTCGAGTTCATAAACCAAGCCATACATATTTTTATAAGTAATTATGGAGTGTCATTGAGTTATTGTAAAATTTTCGTTAGAAAATTTTAACGTTTGGATAGTCAATTAATTAAAAAGGACTAAATTAAAAATAGTGCAAATTTTGTTAAATTGTGATTAAATAGCTTAAGTGACTAATAAGGAGGGATTTGAAAGGAAATTAAGCCCAAATTATATGGGGTGGACCGTTGGGCAAGAAAAATCAGCAAGAAAGTAAGGAGAAACAAGGGCAAAATTGGAAATTTTACAAATTAAATATATAAAATAAAGATAAAAGTGAAAAGTCTAGAGATCTCTTCATAATTTATCAGCAAAAAATGCCATAGGAGGTCTAAAACAAGCTGGTTTCTCATATTTTTATACCATGTGAGTTCAATTCTTGCTTTTTCCTTGAAATTTTTATGTTTTGTGACTTTTACAACTAGGTCCAACTATTGAATTCATTAGTTTTTGATTCCATGGGTAATTTTGTAAGTTACCATGAATAATTTCTGGAATTTTATGATGAATTATTATATATTTTAAGTTTTAATTTCAATATATTATGATCTTATTAAGTGATTTTAGTAGAAAATGATTTTTAGGACCTAATTGTGAAAAAGTTAGGAATTGGGGTTTTTTACTGAAATTATGAATATAAAATGCTGTTTAGTAGTCTAAAATGGTTGTATAAGGTGTTAATTGAGAAAAATTAGATCAATTGAATGGTTAAATGAGTAGGGACCAAATTGTAAAAAAATTTAATTTTGGGGGTAAAAGTGTAATTTCAAAAATTGAAAGGCATAAATTGTGAAGTAAATTAGTATTGAATTAGATGCTAATAAATGGAAAATTTTATATTATATATCGGGAATTCGAAGATAAACGCGGAAAAGAGAAAGTATCGAACTATTTTCTGAACTTTTACAACTTCTACGAATTGGCCCAGGTAAGTTCATATGGCTGAATTTTTATGATTAATTGTTAATGTGGGAATGATATAATGTATCAATTCGTATATTGTTGTTAAATTATGATTATGGTAAAAATGAGAATAAGATGAGATTGTTAGTTCAAATTAAGAGATACGCAGGATTGAATACATACGTTCTGTAACCGGTGATGAATTGATGGATAAGTCCATGGTGGATCCATGGCAAAGTGTGAAACGTAGGTATGGTATTTCAGTGAAGAAAACCATACTATGTTGTGAAAAGTAGGTATGGTATTTCCGTGAATAAAACCATACTGAGTCTTAAAAAGTAGGTATGGTATTTCCGTGAAGAAAACCATACTGAGTTATAGCAATGTGAAATATTCAAGCAATTCGAGGCATTGGGCAAACGATGTACTCAAATCCGTAAGATGATCCTTAATTTGACAGGTATTTGTAAGTGCAATTGAAGCTAAATGTCGGAATTGAAGTTGACATCTAATGTAATGACCTAAAATTCACGGGCATCGGAAAAGTATAATATCAAGCCTCCGTCTTAGTAAATTGAGTTTGAAAATAATTATTAGAAATATTTACTGGGCTAGTTGTGTGTTTAATTAGGTTTTAGATAGGTGAACTTAGTCTGATTAAGAATGATTAGGGAAAATGATCAAATTGAATAAAGAGTGAATGTCTAATTATAGATTAAAGGAAAGTAAAAAGGGCTAAAATGGCAATTAAGCCATTTATATGAAATGTGGCATATATGCATTAAAATTTAAGATTTTATTTAAGTTATATATAAATATTATATGTATATAATTATTATAATTATTAAACATTATTATGGTTTTATATTATTATTATTATTATTATTAAATAAACCAAAATATGCCAATTGTATGGATATGATAAAATACATGTGTAATATAAGTATTTGTACATTTGTAATATAATTGTATTTTTTCTTATAATTGAAGTAAAAGATATTTATTAATTAAATTATTATATTAAAAGATTTTTTTTATGAAGTAGTTAGATTAAGACAAATGTAAGGTTATGATATGGTACAAATGTATTAATTATATTTTTTTATTAAAATAGATATTTTATAAATATTAATTAATTAAATATAAAAGAAATAAATCAAACGGTGCCAAATGTAGGGTAATAAAGTTGTACAAATGTAATAAAATATGTATATACACTTGTATTATAATTAAAAGATATTTATTAATTAAATGGTTATTAATAAATTATATTAATGTTATATAAAGTAAATGAAATAAAAGGAAATAAAAACAAAGCAAAAGAAAAGAAAGAAACAGAATAAAAGGGACGAAACAGAGAAGAAACAGGGGAGAAAGAAAGAAAGAAAAGAAAAAGGAAAAACTAAAGGTTTAAGGTTTAAAGCTTTTATTGGTAAGTCAATTAAGCCCTTTTTATTTAGTTTTGATGATTTAGAAACTTTAAAACAAAGTTTTGATGGAATTAAGTTGATATTTTGTAAGTTCATAGGTTTTTAAACATGGTTCATGTTGAATAAATTGTTGAATTAGGGATTTAATTGAATGAATTTTAAGTTAGACTTTATAAAGGGATTAAATTGTAAAAGAAACTATAAGTTTTATATTTTAGGGACTAAATTGAGGGAAATTTGAAATTAGGAAAATATGCTGAAATTTTAATAGTTACATTTGAGTTTGGATGAAATTTGAATAGAAATAAAGTGTGAATTGAATTAGAAAAGTAAGTAAACTTAGTTAAGATTAAATTAAGAGTAAGGTAAAAATTGATTAGAAATTCAATTATTTATTTTAATTTAATTCTGTAATTAATAGCAAAAATTATTATTATTTTCGTAGCTAACAAAGAACCCGAGGCATCGGCATCAAAAGGAAAGGAGAAAGCTATCGAGGACTAAAACAAGAAATTTACGGTTTGTATTACTATAACTTAAACTATTTACTAAATGCTATATTGAAATTGTAATCATGGGACATTTAAAGTAAGGTAAGTAATAACATTTGAAATTAAGTAAGAATATGTGTGAATATTGAATTATATGTGAATTGAAATAATAGATATTTTGATTTGATCGAATATTTGAAATTGTTGTGGAAATGAATTTGAAATTGGAAAAAATAAAATAATACCTTATTAACTTATCGGACTAGATTGGATACAAATAGCATGCCATAGGATTTGTGATGTGATGAGGAGATTTGTAGTTCGGCCAAGAAGATGATTATGTTATTATATGCTTCGGTTTATCCGAAAAGGCATTTAATGCCTTATTTGTAACACCCCTAACCCGTATACGTCGCCGTATTAGGGTTACGAGGCATTACCGAACAAACACAACCATTATTATTATTTTTTTTACTATGTTTTAAACTTACTAATACAAACTAATTCATAATTTATTCTTGATGTAACCAATCAAGACATATAATCAAGTTTCAATCATACTAATTATCATTTATACAAATAGACTTATACTATGGTTGAATCATTTAAATCAATTACATTGAACATTCAACCTAGAATATATAAAACTAAGTTTAAACATAATGATCAAGCCATGTTTAACTAAACCGAATTTAAGCATAGGAAATAAACCATTAAAACATATTCGTTAATACCAAATTCAAAACAAAAAGAGATAAGCCATTTTCGCATGGCTCATATTCACATATCCCAAAAATTTAAACATATTAACTAGACTATACATGCCATAGGTTGAGTTCAAAATATATAAAATACCAAAGACGGTCGATAGTGTGATAGATTATGCTGATGATCCCCGAGCTCGTAACGAGTCTCCAAAATCTATAAGAATAGATAGACAAAGATAACCAAAGTAAGCTTTTATAGCTTACTAAGTCTATAGCGTATATAAAAATACATATAAAAGAATCACATAATTATTTAAGTAAATTTATCGAAATCACAAATATCAAATATAATTACTAACCAAACATTTCTATATTAAGTCATTTTGTTTAAATCTAAAAGTATGTATATTTAACTAATATACATAAACGGACTAAGGTATATACATTATATGCATAAAATCAAATTACTAACATAATCATTATCTGCATATACAGATTTTTAGAGTACTTGTTATTCATACTTCATCGGATCCATTTATATATTTGTTCAATTACATATACCAAAAGCATAATTTTTATACTTATAAACTATAAAGGCCGAATACACATATTCACTTATACCCACCTATGCCGAATGCATACATATATACACTCATAAATATCCAACAATTTTCATGACATCCGATATATATATATATACATACTCACTAATCACAAAGATTCGAACAATTATATACTCATCAACATCTTGAAACAATATTCATACATTCATCCATTTCATATAAAATCATATCTATATTTATACCAAATGCTTAGAATCACTTAATTCATCATATTCGGATCACCGGCACTTAGCCTGCTAGGCTTATAGCCTGATTCAGATCACCGGCACTTAGCCTGCTAGGTTTATAACCTGATTCATATCACCGGCACTTAGCCTGCTAGGCTTATAGCCTGATTTAGATCACCGGCACTTAGCCTGCTAGGTTTATAACCTGATTCATATCACCAATTCCAAACTTGAAAATACAATGATTCAACCGAATACATTTATATATATTTTTGAGTCTATCATAAACATATATAATTACGTACTCATAATCAAAGCATGAATTTATATTTGTATACTTATACATATTCGAATCTAATATATATACATCCATAATTTCATTCCTAAATCCATATAAGGTATCATGCATGTATATGCAAACTTGTTCGATCCACACATATATATATATTACACACATATACATATATTCGCACATTAATATAAACACAACCATAACATTTGAACTTTTAATTGAGTCTAAAAATTTATACTTTTATATACATACCTATTCGAACATCACATGTATATGTATGAAATTCACACATCAACTAACATAAATTTATACTTGTAATTATAACTCATTAATTATAAAATAAATATACTTATATATATATTGATTTGATAACATGAATTTTTGCTAACAGACTTACCTCGGACAGTGAAAAATTGAAATCGGATAATTAACCGACGATTTTGGTTTTTCCCCGGTCTAGCTCCGATTTCTTTGGTTCTTGATCTAAACATATTCAAAATGAGCTAGTTTAAATATTATTAACTTCAATTTAATCCAAAAACACATAAATGGGAAATTACAAATTTGCCCCTAACATTTTACATTTTTCACAATTTAGTCCGAATTACACAAAACACAAAACATTCAAATTTTGACTATACTATGGTTAGGCCGAAACTTCATTATACTCATACAAGTCCATGCATTTCATTTATTTCGTATTTTAGTCCCTCAAAAATTTATTTTCACAATTTAGCCCTAAATACTCAAATTCATCAAAAATCCCAAGACAAAATATGTTAATCTAACACATATATTTCATATTTCATCAACTAACATCATAAAACTCAAACATCCATCAATGACACATTTCAAAATCATCATCAATTCACAAAATTTAAGCATGGGTTTTGAAGAACACAAAACAACGATATCAAAAACGTAAAAATTATCAAAAACCGAACAAAGAACTAACCTTAATCAACATTCAAAATGGCCGAATGTAGCTAGGTTCTTCTTTCTTTTTCTTTTGTTTAGTTTCGGTCATAAAGATGAAGAAGAAATAAAATAAAATGATGATGGCTTATAATATTTTTTATTATAACATAATAATATAATATACATAATCATAACCTTTATAATTAATATTAATAATATAAAAACTATATGCCATCACTTAATGCCGTCCACTAGCATTTAAATGAATTAATTGCCACATAAGACCTCCATATTAAAAGAACATCCACTATTCAGCCCTTTTAAAAATGACTACAAAATTTTTATTTTACGCAATTTAATCCTTTTTTTTAATCGGACGCTCAAACGACGAAATTAAATCATGAAATTTTCACACAAGTAAATTCACACATAAAAATTATAGAAAATAATATTAAAATATTTTTAGGACTCGGATTTGTGGTCCCGAAACCACTATTCCGATTAGGGTCAAAATCGGGTTGTTACAACTCTCCCCCTCTTTAGGGATTTTCGTCCCCGAAAATTCTTACCGTTGAATAGGTTTGGATAACGCTCTTTCATCGTATCTTCTGACTCCCAAGTTGCTTCTTCAACTCCGTGTTTATGCCACAATACTTTAACTAACAGAATTTTCTTGTTTCGTAATTCTTTGATCTCATGAGCCAGAATGCTAATCGGTTCTTCTTCATATGACATATCTGAGTTAATTTCAATCTCCGTCGGACTAATCACATGTGAAGGATCAGATCGGTATCTACGGAGCATCGAAACATGGAATACATTATGAATCTTTTCTAACTTCGGCGGTAACATCAATCTATAAGCAACCGGTCCAACACGCTCTATAATCTCATACGGTCCAATGAATCTCGGACTCCATTTGCCTTTACGACTGAATCTTTGTATTTTCTTCCATGGTGAGACTTTCAAAAACACTTTATCCCCGATCTGAAATTCTATATCCTTTCTTTTCAAATCCGCATAAGATTTTTGACGATCCGATGCTGATTTCAGACTATCCCGAATCACTTTCACTTTCTGTTCAGTCTCTTTAATCAAATCAACCCTGTGTATCTTATTATCACTGAGCTCGGTCCAATACAATGGTGTACGACATTTACGACCGTACAAAGCTTCGTAAGGTGCCATTTTGATACTAGATTGAAAGCTATTGTTATAAGCAAATTCAATCAAAGGTAAGTATCGTTCCCACGTACCTTCAAACTCGAGAATGCAACATCTCAACATATCCTCAAGTATCTGAATGATTCGTTCGGATTGATCATCTGTCTGCGGATGGAAAGCTATGCTAAAATGTAGTTTCGTACCTAAAGCATCTTGTAGTTTCTTCCAAAATCGTGATGTGAATCTCGGGTCTCTGTCTGAAACAATAGAAATAGGCACACCATGCAATCTCACAATTTGAGAAACATACAATTCAGCAAGTTTATCGAGTGGGAAATCTGTGCGAATCGGAATAAAGTGTGCCGATTTTGTCAACCTATCAACAATAACCCAGATTGCATCTTTCTTGCTCGGTGTCAACGGTAAACCGGATACAAAATCTATCGTGACTCGGTCCCATTTCCATTCAGGTATCATGATTGGCTGAAGCAATCCAGATGGTACCTGATGCTCGGCTTTTACTTGCTGACATATTAAACATTTCGAAACAAAGTCAGAAATGTCTCGTTCATACCATGCCACCAATAATGTTGTTTCAGACCATTATACATTTTCGTGCTACCCGGATGAACATAAAATCTACTATTATGGGCTTCATTCAAAATCATCTGAATTAACTCTGGATTTTTCGGAACACATAATCAGTTTCTGAATCTCAAACACTTCTCAGCATCAACTAGAAACTCTGAATCAACATTTAAGTCACACTGAGCTCGTTTTGCAATTAAATCATCATCGAGTTTCTGAGCTTCACAAATCTGTTGAACAAATAACAGTTTTGCTTTCAACTCAGCTACTATCGCACCATCATCAGACATAGCCATATGCGCGTTCATTACACGCAAAGCAAATAGTGATTTTCGACTTAGGGCATCAGCAACAACATTAGCCTTTCCCGGATGATAGTCAATCACAAGCTCGTAATCTTTTAGCAATTCTAACCATCAACGCTGTCTCAAATTCAAATCTTTCTGAGCCATCAAATATTTCAGGCTTTTGTGATCGGAATAAACATGACATTTTTCTCCAAACAGATAGTGGCGCCATATTTTCAACGCAAATACAATAGCGGCCAATTCCAGATCGTGAGTCGGGTAATTCTTTTCATGCGGCTTTAACTGTCTCGAGGCATAGGCTACAACTTTGCCTTCCTGCATCAAAACACAGCCCAAACCATTTAAGGATGCATCACCATAAATAACAAACTCTTTACCCGATTCTGGCTGAACTAAGACTGGAGCTTCGGTCAAAAGAACTTTCAATTGATCAAAACTTTTCTGACACTTTTATGATCACTCGAACTTAACATCTTTTTGTAGTAACTTTGTCATCAGGGTCGCAATCACAGAGAACCTTTTCACGAACCGTCTATAATAACCAGCGAGCCCCAGAAAGCTTCAAACTTCTGAAACATTCCTCGGAGGTTTCCAATCAAGTATAGCTGAAATTTTACTCGGATCAACCCAAATACCCGATGCTGATACAACATGGCCCAGAAAACTGACTTCACGTAACCAGAACTCACATTTACTAAACTTTGCATACAACTGCTTATCTCGCAAAGTTTGTAACACAAGTCTCAGATGTTTGGCATGCTCATTTTCGTCACGAGAGTAGATCAAAATGTCATCAATAAATACTACCACAAACCGATCCAGATACTTTCTAAAGATCCGATTCATCAAATCCATGAAAATAGCAGGTGCAATAGTAAGTCCGAAAGGCATAACAAGAAACTCATAATGTCTGTACCTCGTTCGGAAAGCAGTCTTTGGCACATCAGAGTCTTTAACTCGCAACTGATAGTAGCCTGATCTCAGATCTATCTTTGAAAACACAGTAGCCTCTTTCAACTGATCGAACAAATCATCAATCTGTGGTAACGGATACTTATTCTTTATAGTCACCTTATTGAGTTACCAGTAATCAATGCACATTCTCATCGTTCCGTCTTTCTTCTCACAAATAGAACTGGTGCACCCCAAGGAGAGAAACTCGTCGTGCAAAACCTTTATCAGTCAACTCTTGCAACTGTACTTTCAATTCTTTTAATTCGGCCGTGCCATACGGTACGGAGCTATCGAGATTGGATTCGTCCCTGGTACTAACTCAATACCAAACTCTACTTCTCGAATAGGTGGCAAACCCGGTAATTCTTCAGGAAACACATCTGAATACTCACACACTACTGGCACAGATTCAATCTTCTTTTCGGTCACTTTGCTATCAAGAACAAATGCAAGGTAAGCTTCACAACCTTTTCTCATATACTTCTGAGCCAACATAGAGGATATTATTGCTGGTAAACCATCCAGGTCATTAGATTCAATGCGAATAATCTCATCATTCTGACACCGTAGATCAATAGTTTTCCGTTTGCAGTTTACTATAGCATCATGCAGAGTTAACCAATCCATACCCAGAATTATATCAAACTCGTCGAATGGTAACAACATCAAATCAGCTGGAAAACATAAATCTCGAATCATCAACGGAAAATTCTTACACAGTTTGTCAACCAACACACACCGACCCAGGGGGTTTGATACTTTAATTACAAACTCAGTAGACTTAACAGGTAGAGTCTTATTGAATACTAAGGTCTCACACACATAAGAATGAGTCAAACCAGGATCAATCAACGCAATAACATTAGTATCATAAAGAGTGAAAGTACCAGTAATAACATCTGGAGAAGAAGCCTCCTCTCGAGCTCGGATAGCATATGCTCTGACAGGTGCATGAGCCTCAGATCGAACTGCTGTGTCCTTTGTTCCTCTCTGACTACCACTTACATTACTCAAATGCCTTGGCGGTCTACCCCGTACTGACACATTACTCGGTCTGGTATTTTGTACAGTATTTGATCAGCTACCATCAGACACTCTCGAATGAAATGATCCTTTGAACCACACTTGAAGCAAGACCGATCATGAAATCTACAATCTCCAGGATGCCATTTCCCACAATGCTTGCACTCTGATCTATTTGTCAAACACTACCAACGCTAGCAACTGAAGTAGCTCGTGAACTCACAGGGGTCGATCTCGATCATACTAAGAAACCCTACAGTAACTTTAGATCGACTATGATCCTCTCTGGATTTCCTTGAGGTCGACGGAAGGATTACTAAATGATCTTTTATGAGAATCTCGAGCTTCATAGTCAGCTTTCCTTTTCTCTTTCCCGAGCTCCTCAGCTTACAAGCTCGCTCAACAAGTACTACGAACTCTTTATCTCAAGTATACCAACTAACAGTTTAATTTATTCATTCAGCCATCTTCAAATCTTTTACACATGATAGCTTCAGTCGAAACACACTCTCGAGCATATCTACTGAGTCTCACAAATTTCTGCTCATATTCTGTCACTGTCATACGACCCTGTTTCAATTCAAGAAATTCCTTATGTTTCTGATCAATGAATCTCTGGCTGATGTATTTCTTACAGAACTCAGTCTGAAAGAATTCCCAGGTCACTCGCTTTTTCGGAACTACTGATACTAGTGTATTCCACCAGTGATATGCAGTGTCCCGTAGCAAGGATATGGCACATTTCAAGCACTCATCAGGGGTGCAAGATAACTCATCAAACACTCGAATGGTATTATCAAGCCAGAATTCAGCTCGCTCAGCATCATCATCATCGATAGCTCTGAACTCTTCGGCCCCGTGTTTTCGAATTTTATCAACAGGAGCTTAAGTAATCTCATTGGATCACTTACTTGAGGTGTAATAGGAACCGAAGATAGATTAGTCGGGTGGAGGTTGTTGTGCAACCGGATTAGTCGGACATATGAGTAAACCAGTCATTCATCATTTGGTAGAAGGCTTGTTAGCCTCTCCCTCCTGGTTACTCGAGTCGGTGAGATCTACCGGCTCTGTCCTTGTGCGGAGCAGGCGCTAACTCTCAACGCATCAGCTACGCTCGATCGGGATCCATACTATACGAACATATTTTAGATATCAGCAATCATCACATATCTCGTATAAAAATAGGATGTATAGCTAACTCATACACACTACGTAGTCCAAGAATCGACTAAACCGAGCTCTGAACCAATAAAATGTAACACCCCTAACCGTATACGTCGCCGTATTAGGTACGAGGCATTACCGAACAAACACAACCATTATTATTATTTTTTTACTATGTTTTAAACTTACTAATACAAACTAATTCATAATTTATTCTTGATGTAACCAATCAAGACATATAATCAAGTTTCAATCATACTAATTATCATTTATACAAATAGACTTATACTATGGTTGAATCATTAAATCAATTACATTGAACATTCAACCTAGAATATATAAAACTAAGTTTAAACATAATGATCAAGCCATGTTTAACTAAACCGAATTTAAGCATAGGAAATAAACCATTAAAAACATATCGTTAATACCAAATCAAAACAAAAAGAGATAAGCCATTTCGCATGCTCATATTCACATATCCCAAAAATTTAAACATATTAACTAGACTATACATGCCATAGGTTTGAGTTCAAAATATATAAAATACCAAAGACGGTCGATAGTGTGATAGATATGCTGATATCCCCGAGCTCGTAACGAGTCTCCAAAATCTATAAGAATAGATAGACAAAGATAACCAAAGTAAGCTTTTATAGCTTACTAAGTCTATAGCGTATATAAAAATACATATAAAAGAATCACATAATTATTTAAGTAAATTTATCGAAATCACAAATATCAAATATAATTACTAACCAAACATTTCTATATTAAGTCATTTTGTTTAAATCTAAAAGTATGTATGTTTAACTAATATACATAAACGGACTAAGGTATATACATTATATGCATAAAATCAAATTACTAACATAATCATTATCTGCATATACAGATTTTTAGAGTACTTGTTATTCATACTTCATCGGATCCATTATATATTTGTTCAATTACATATACCAAAAGCATAATTTTTATACTTATAAACTATAAAGGCCGAATACACATATTCACTTATACCCACCTATGCCGAATGCATACATATATACACTCATAAATATCCAACAATTTTCATGACATCCGATATATATATATATACATACTCACTAATCACAAAGATTCGAACAATTATATACTCATCAACATCTTGAAACAATATTCATACATTCATCCATTTCATATAAAATCATATCTATATTTAACCAAATGCTTAGAATCACTTAATCATCATATTCGGATCACCGGCACTTAGCCTGCTAGGCTTATAGCCTGATTCAGATCACCGGCACTTAGCCTGCTAGGTTTATAACCTGATCATATCACCGGCACTTAGCCTGCTAGGCTTATAGCCTGATTTAGATCACCGGCACTAGCCTGCTAGTTATAACCTGATTCATATCACCGGCACTTAGCCTGCTAGGCTTATAGCCTGATTTAGATCACCGCACTTAGCCTGCTAGGTTTATAACCTGATTCATATCACCAATTCCAAACTTGAAAATACAATGATTCAACCGAATACATTATATATATTTTTGAGTCTATCATAAACATATATAATTACGTACTCATAATCAAAGCATGAATTTATATTTGTATACTTATACATATTCGAATCTAATATATATACATCCATAATTTCATTCCTAAATCCATATAAGGTATCATGCATGTATATGCAAACTGTTCGATCCACACATAATATATTACACACATATACATATATTCGCACATTAATATAAACACAACCATAACATTTGAACTTTTAATTGAGTCTAAAAATTTATACTTTTATATACATACCTATTCGAACATCACATGTATATGTATGAAATTCACACATCAACTAACATAAATTTTATACTGTAATTATAACTCATTAATTATAAAAAAATATACTTATATATATATTGATTTGATAACATGAATTTTTGCTAACAGACTTACCTCGGACAGTGAAAATTGAAATCGGATAATTAACCGACGATTTGGTTTTCCCCGGTCTAGCTCCGATTTCTTTGGTTCTTGATCAACATATTCAAAAATGAGCTAGTTTAAATATTATAACTTCAATTTAATCCAAAAAACATAAATAAATTACAATTGCCTAACTTATTTTTACAATTAGTCGAATTACACAAACCAAAAATTCAAAATTTGACTAATATATGGTTTAGGCCGAAACCTTCATTATACTCATACAAGTCCATGGCATTTCATTATTCGTATTTTAGTCCCTCAAAAATTATTTTTCACAATTTAGCCCTAAATACTCAAATTCATCAAAAATCCAAGACAAATATGTTAAATCTAACACATAATTTCATATTTCATCAACTAACATCATAAAACCAAACATCCATCAATGAACATTTCAAAATCATCATCAATTCACAAAATTTAAGCATGGGTTTGAAGAACACAAAACAACGATATCAAAAAGTAAAAATTATCAAAACCGAACAAAAACTACCTTAATCAACATTCAAAATGGCCGAAATGTAGCTAGGTTCTTCTTCTTTTTCTTTGTTTAGTTTCGGTCATAAAGATGAGAAGAAAATAAAATAAAATGATGATGGCTTATAATATTTTTTATTATAACATAATAATATAATATACATAATAAACCTTTATAATTAATCTTAAAATATAAAAACATATGCCATCCACTTAATTGCCGGCCACTAGCATTTAAATGAATTAATTGCCACATAAGACCTCCATATTAAAAGAACTCCACATTCAGCCCTTTAAAAATGACTACAAAATTTTATTTTACGCAATTTAATCCTTTTTTTTAATCGGCACGGCTCAAACACGAAATAAATCATGAAATTTCAACAAGTAATTCACACATAAAATTATAGAAAAAATATTAAAATATTTTTAGGACTCTGATTTGTGGTCCGAACCACATTCCGATTAGGGTCAAAATCGGGTTGTTACAACTCCCCCCTCTTTAGGGATTTCGCCCCGAAATCTTACCGTGAATAGGTTTGGATAACGCTCTTTCATCGTATCTCTGACTCCCAAGTGCTCTTCAACTCCGTGTTATGCACAATACTTTAACTAACAGAATTT